>NW_027196235.1:60000-100000 GCF_038502225.1 Cherax quadricarinatus
ATCCTCGTCCAATTTAATTCTTCTCATCAACTTCACGTCATCTGCGAACAGGGACACTTCTGAGTCTATTCCTTCCATCATGTCGTTCACATATATCAAAAATAGCACTGGTCCTAGAACTGACCCCTATGGGACCCCGCTCGTAACAGGCGCCCACTGTGATACCTCTTCACGTACCATGACTCGTTGCTGCCTCCCTGTCAGGTATTCCCTTATCCATTGCAGTGCCCTCCCTTTTACGTGTGCCTGATCCTCCAGCTTCTGCACTAATCTCTTGTGGGGAACTGTGTCAAAGGCCTTCCTGCAGTCTAGGAAAACGCAATCTACCCACCCCTCTCTCTCTCGTGTCTTACTTCTGTTACCTTGTCATAAAACTCCAGGAGGTTTGTGATACAAGATTTGCCTTCCATGAACCCATGCTGGTTTTCATTTATAATCTTGTTCCTTTCCAGGTGTTCGACCACTCTCCTCCTGATAATCTTCTCCATGACTTTGCACACAATACATGTCAGAGACACAGGTCTGTAGTTTAGTGCCTCGTTTCTGTTTCCTTTCTTAAATATGGGGACTACATTAGCTGTCTTCCATTTCTCAGGTAGTTGCCCAGTTTCAAGGGATGTGTTGAAGATTGTGGTTAGAGGCACGCACAGCATCTCTGCTCCTTCTCTAAGGACCCATGCGGATATGTTGTCCGGTCCCATCGCCTTTGAGGTGTCAAGGTCACTTAAGAGCTTCTTCACCTCCTCCTCAGTTGTTCGTATCTCATCCAACACTTGTTGGTATATTCTCTCTTGATGTTCCCTTCTGTGCTGTCTTCCCACAGCCCTTCCTGTCTCTACTGTAAAAACTTCCTTAAATCTCCTGTTCAGCTCCTCACATACCTCCTGATCATTTCTTGTGAGTTCTCCACCTTCTGTCCTTAATCTGATCACCTGGTCTTTGACTGTTGTCTTCCTCCAGAAGTGGCTATACAACAGTTTCGGGTCAGTCTTGATTCTCGATGCTATGTCATTTTCATACTGTCGCTGGGCCTCCCTCCTTACCTGTGCGTACTCATTCCTGGCTCTGCGACTGATCTCCCTATTTTCGTGTGTTCTCTGCCTTCTGTACTTTTTCCATTCTCTATTGCATTTTGTTTTTGCCTCCTTACAACGTCGGGTAAACCAGGGGCTCGTTCTGGTCTTCCCGTTGTTACTGTTGCCCTTGGGAATAAACCTTTCCACTGCCTCCTTGCATTTTGTTGTTACATATTCCATCATTTCATTTACTGGCTTTCCTGCCAGTTCTCTGTCCCACTGGACCTCCCGCAGGAAGTTCTTCAACCCTATGTAGTCCCCTCTTTTATAGTCAGGCTTTTCCCATTCAACTCCTGTTATTCTCTCCACTTGCAGCTCTACTATGTATTCAAAGCACAGAACCACGTGGTCGCTAGCTCCTAGGGGACTCTCATACTTGATGTCCTCAATATCTGAGCTGCCCAGGGTGAACACAAGGTCCAATCTTGCTGGTTCATCCTCCCCTCTCACTCTCGTAGTGTCCTTAACATGTTGGTGCATGAGGTTTTCCAGCACCACGTCCAACATCCTGGCTCTCCATGTTTCGGGACCCCCATGTGGCTCCAGGTTTTCCCAGTCAATCTCCCTGTGGTTGAAATCCCCCATAACCAGCAACTTTGCTCTGCTGGAGTGAGCTCTTCTTGCCACCTCAGCAAGTGTGTCCACCATTGTTCTGTTGCTCTCTTCATATTCCTCTCTTGGCCTCCTGCAGTTCTGTGGTGGATTATACATCACTGCAATGACCACTTTGTGTTCCCCAGACTGAAGTGTACCTGCTATGTAGTCTCTTTCTCCCGTCTCATCTATTCCTTCCATTTTCTCGAATTTCCATCTGTTTTTTACGAGCAGAGCAACCCCACCTCCCCCCCCCCTGCCCCTTCTATCTTTCCTCATGATCTGGTATCCTGGTGGGAAGATTGCATCTGTTATTGTCTCCATGAGTTTTGTTTCTGTAACTGCTATGATGTCTGGGGACTTCTCATTGATTCTTTCTTGCCATTCCTCATGTTTATTCGTTAATCCATCTGCATTTGTGTACCAAACCTTCAACTTCTGTTCTAATACTGTAACTGTGGTGCGGGGGGTGGAAACAGAGGGATCGGTGTGTGTGTGTGTGTGTGTGTGTGTGTGTGTGTGTGTGTGTACTCACCTATTTGTGGTTGCAGGGGTCAATTCACAGCTCCTGGCCCCGCCTCTTCGCTGATTGCTACTAGGTACTCTCTCTCCCTGCCCCATGAGCTTTATCATACCTCGCCTTAAAACTATGTATGGTTCCTGCCTCCACCACATCACTTTTTAGGCTATTCCATGGCCTGACTACTCTATGACTGAAGAAATACTTCCTAACATCCCTTTGATTCATCTGATTTCATCCGCGCAGTATTTTATATGTCGTTATCATATCTCCCCTGACCCTCCTGGCCTCCAGTGTCGTCAGGCCGATTTCCCTCAACCTTTCTTCATAGGACAATCCCCGTAGCTCTGGGACTAGTCTTGTTGCAAACCTTTTCACTTTCTCTAATTTCTTGACGTGCTTGACTAGGTGTGGATTCCAAACTGGTGCTGCATACTCCAGTATGGGCCTGACGTAGATGGTATACAGAGTCTTAAACGAATCCTTACTGAGGTACCGGAACGCTATCCGTAGGTTTGCCAGGCTCCCGTATGCTGCAGCAGTTATCTGATTGATGTGCGCCTCAGGAGATATGCTCGGTGTTATACTCACCCCCAGATCTTTTTCCTTGAGTGAGGTTTGCAGTCTTTGGCCATCTAAACTATATTGTGTCTGCGGTCTTCTTTGCCCTTCCCCAATCTTCATGACTTTGCATTTGGCAGGGTTAAATTCAAGGAGCCAGTTGCTGGACCAGGCTTGTAGCCTGTCCAGGTCTCTTTGTAGTCCTGCCTGATCCTCGTCCGATTTGATTCTTCTCATTAACTTCACATCATCTGCAAACAAGGACACTTCTGAGTCTATCCCTTCCGTTATGTCGTTCACGTGTGTGTGTGTGTGTGTGTGTACTCACCTAGTTGTACTCACCTAGTTGAGGTTGCGGGGGTCGAGTCCGAGCTCCTGGCCCCGCCTCTTCACTGATCGCTACTAGGTCACTCTCCCTGAGCCGTGAGCTTTATCATACCTCTGCTTAAAGCTATGTATGGATCCTGCCTCCACTACATCGCTTCCCAAACTATTCCACTTACTGATTACTCTGTGGCTGAAGAAATACTTCCTAACATCCCTGTGATTCATCTGTGTCTTCAGCTTCCAACTGTGTCCCCTTGTTACTGTGTCCAATCTCTGGAACATCCTGTCTTTGTCCACCTTGTCAATTCCTCTCAGTATTTTGTATGTCGTTATCATGTCCCCCCTATCTCTCCTGTCCTCCAGTGTCGTCAGGTTGATTTCCCTTAACCTCTCCTCGTAGGACATACCTCTTAGCTCTGGGACTAGTCTTGTTGCAAACCTTTGCACTTTCTCTAGTTTCTTTACGTGCTTGGCTAGTATGTGTGTGTGTGTGTGTGTGTGTGTGTGTGTGTGTGTGTGTGTGTGTGTGTGTGTGTGTGTGTGTGTGTGTGTGTGTGTGTGTGTGTGTGTGTGTGTGTGTGTGTGTGTGTGTGTGTGAGTGTGTGTGAAATAATCAATCTCCTTGACACTGGTGGCACCACTGAGCGAATCCTTTAATTTACGTTAGTTTTAATGACTTCTCTGGTAATGAAAGTGACGTAGTAGTGGCGGCAGCGGCGGCAGCGGCGGCAGCGGCGGCAGCGGCGGCAGCGGCGGCAGCGGCGGCAGCGGCGGCAGCGGCGGCAGCGGCGGCAGCGGCGGCAGCGGCGGCAGCGGCGGCAGCGGCGGCAGCGGCGGCAGCGGCGGCAGCGGCGGCAGCGGCGGCAGCGGCGGCAGCGGCGGCAGCGGCGGCAGCGGCGGCAGCGGCGGCAGCGGCGGCAGCGGCGGCAGCGGCGGCAGCGGCAGCTTCATCATCAACAATCTGTTCTTTAGGTTTTGGTAGAACAGCAAACCGGGTGTGTGTACTCACTTGTTTGTGGTTGCAGGGGTCGAATCACAGCTCCTGGCCCCGCCTCTTCACTGGTTGCTACTAGGTCCACTCTTCCCTGCTCCATGAGCCTTATCATGCCTTTTCTTAAAGCTATGTATGGATCCTGCCTCCACTACATCACTCTCCAGATTGTTCCACTTCCTGACAACTCTGTTACTGAAGAAATACTTCCTAACATCTCTGTGACTCAGCTGAGTCTTCAACTTCCAGTTGTGACCCCTTGTTGCTGTGTCACATCTCTGAAACATCTTGTCCCTAGCCACCCACCCTGTCAATTTCTCTCAGTAATTTATATGTTGTTATCATGTCCCTCCTTATATATATATATATATATATATATATATATATATATATATATATATATATATATATATATATATATATATATATATATATATATATATATATATATATATGTATAACTCAGGTCTTAGATTAAAACCACTTTATGTACCCAGCATTCAAAAGTGGATAAAATTTGAAAATACACAATACTGTATATGTATGTGCCAGAAATGTTCATGCATGCTAGTGCCTTACTTTGTGCTCAACAATATTTTGTTACATGTAAACTACATATTGTATACTACGAAAAGATATAAAAACAATGATTTGATTTTGATTCCGAATAGCACAGGACATGTAGACTGGTAGGCACTACAACGTATGGAACGTCTACCAGACATATATTCTGCCACAGAGCAACAGATGTTCAAAATAGCTCTGTCAGATGTTAGTTAGGTCTGGGAACCAAATGTTAAAGATTATTTAAGCAACACACGAGGCTTCGTACAACGTGTCGTTATGCACAACATTGTTCCTGTTGGTGGAGTATATCTGGCAGGCATAATCACCTGTTATTCAGTTCTTTCATGATGTTCTGCAATAACTTTGTGTGATGGTGACCGTACAATGCACTCATGTGATCAATATTTTTCCCAACTCTGTGTTGCCCTCCTTCTCCCGGACTCCAGCTGTGTCCACAAGATGTCTTGAAGGTAAATAACGAGGAAGCCCTTACAACTCCACCTTCCAAGTGTCCTCACAACTCCACCTTCCAAGTGTCCTCACAACTCCACCTTCCAAGTGTCCTCACAACTCCACCTTTCAAGAGTCCTCACAACTCCACCTTCCAAGTGTCCTCACAACTCCACCTTCCAAGTGTCCTCACAACTCCACCTTCCAAGTGTCCTCACAACTCCACCTTCCAAGTGTCCTCACAACTCCACCTTCCAAGTGTCCTCACAACTCCACCTTCCAAGTGTCCTCACAACTCCACCTTCCAAGTGTCCTCACAACCCACCTTCCAAGTGTCCTCACAACTCCACCTTCCAAGAGTCCTCACAACTCCACCTTCCAAGTGTCCTCACAACCCACCTTCCAAGTGTCCTCACAACTCCACCTTCCAAGTGTCCTCACAACTCCACCTTCCAAGTGTCCTCACAACTCCACCTTCCAAGTGTCCTCACAACTCCACCTTCCAAGTGTCCTCACAACTCCACCTTTCAAGAGTCCTCACAACTCCACCTTCCAAGTGTCCTCACAACTCCACCTTTCAAGAGTCCTCACAACTCCACCTTCCAAGTGTCCTCACAACTCCACCTTCCAAGTGTCCTCACAACTCCACCTTCCAAGTGTCCTCACAACTCCACCTTCCAAGTGTCCTCACAACTCCACCTTCCAAGTGTCCTCACAACTTCACCTTCCAAGTGTCCTCACAACTCCACCTTCCAAGAGTCCTCACAACCCACCTTCCAAGTGTCCTCACAACCCACCTTCCAAGTGTCCTCACAACTCCACCTTCCAAGAGTCCTCACAACTCCACCTTCCAAGTGTCCTCACAACTCCACCTTCCAAGTGTCCTCACAACTCCACCTTCCAAGAGTCCTCACAACTCCACCTTCCAAGTGTCCTCACAACTCCACCTTCCAAGAGTCCTTACAACTCCACCTTCCAAGAGTCCTCACAACTCCACCTTCCAAGTGTTCTCACAACTTCACCTTCCAAGTGTCCTCACAACTTCACCTTCCAAGTGTCCTCACAACTTCACCTTCCAAGTGTCCTCACAACTCCACCTTCCAAGAGTTCTCACAACTCCACATTCTAAGAGTTCATTCACATCACCTCTATATCCCACCATCAATCTTATTCTCATCTTTCTCTCTGCATCTTTCTCTCACCTTCTACACAATGGAAAAATAAACACAGATTCAGTATAATACCATCCTTCATTGACTAAGTATCGCCCACACAGTGGACTTTATCAAGTCACAAACACATCTTGACAAACGAACACACAGGTATTTTATGCCATTTATCGCCATTCTTCTATACATTTAGGTCACCCTCTTCTACATCTCTCATCATCCTTTACATCAGTTATTAAAACAAGCATTGATCCTGTTTCAGTCACAAGTAGGGTCGTGGGTCGTGGGTTGTGGGTCGTGGATTGTGGGTCGTGGATTCTGAAATATTTCTTCCCCGTGAGCTGTTTTTGAACATCTCTGAGTTTATTTGGCTCTTGAATGATGATTGTTACTCTGGTCGAATGATTGTAGATTGCTATGTGTTTAGCAAGGATTATTGTGCTGCTGATTTTTGCAGCACACGGGTGTTGATCAGCTCAAAGAACCTTGCAAGTCCCAGTATAAGTGTCGTAAGTAATATCTTGCTTGGACGAATTAAGTCGCCAATGAATTAAGCGACTTTGCATACAATATGTAAAACAAAGTGTACAAGTCTGAGTTATAAGACACATGTGCAACACTTAGGTATCAGTATTGTCGAAAAGTTTCGTCTGGGCAGCAGGCCTCTTCAGTCGAATACAAGTGTATATAACACTAGAGACATTTGAAGAATTAGAGAGGTAATCTTGAGGTGTTCAGTCTCTCAGCCATGATAGCGAGTGGTTAGTCCCTTAGTTTACAGCAGAGTATCACGCCAGAGACCTACATGCTGGACCTGTGTCGTACTCATGAACTTATCAGTAATTCATTTAGTTTATAATATAATAGGAGGTCTGGGTGATGTTCTGGACGGTCTGACGCTCCCCTCGTATGCACTGATATTTTTTCTTTTTTTTTTGGGGGGGGGGGGGGAGAGCCTTTCTCTTACAATTCGTCAAGGAAATGTCAGGAGGACTTTTAAGATTATAAAAAGAGTCTTCGAAAAATTTTAGCGGATCATCAAGAAACTGTTTTTTTTCGGGTGTTTACCATATTTAACTTAACACCTGCGAGTATACATGTGTTTACTGTAGCAGCATGATTAGAAATTTAATATATGTAAGATGTTTGTTCACATGTTTGGTACTGTTTAACAGTGAAGACGAGTTTATTGTTATCCATGTTGAGAGTCCTTCCTGTTTACCTCATTTCCCTTCCCTCCATCTTTTCTTCCATTTTAAATTTCCCATTCCGTGTCTTCCGCTTTCTTGCCCTCTTCTCCATCCCTCTCATTCCATTTCCCTTCCCTACCTTCCTCTCTAATTCCATCTATCCTTCAGTAATTCCCTCCCTGTTTTCCTCGTTCTTATAATTTTTTCTCCTCTCACCTTCCATCTCTTCCCTGCCTCCCTGCCTCCCTGCCTCCCTGCCTCCCTGCCTCCCTGCCTCACTCACCCTTCAGTTGAGTCTTGGATATGCTGTGAGTGAGTGAGGTCTTAGCGGTCAGAGTGTTGCTTCTCTTGGTCTTATCTGGTTCCTTGCCTCTCACGCCCACCTGTGCTCCCTCGCCCGCCTCGCCGCCCACTGTCGGGTTCGTCATCCTGGGGGAGAGAGATACCTTGAACTTCATCATCCTGGGGTAAACACAAACATAAAAGCCCAAGAATAACAGACCACTGTAGTAGGCCTACTGGTCCATGCTAGGCAGGTCATACTCACACTCAAACATTCCCACTCACGTACTTGTCCATCGTATTCATAAAACTACCCAAAGTGCTCTCAGTGACTTTAAATGCCAGTTTATTCAACATACACATAATATTTCGGCCTGAGAGTAAGGCCTTCTTCAGCTGTGTGAAAAAGAAATATACACTAATAATAATAACCCACATGAAGACAGAAACTCAGGAGATTAATTAATTTATATATTTCGACCCCCTTCTAGGATCCTCTTCATTTGCTAAAGAGGATCCCACAATAGGGTCGAAATATACAGATCAAGTGTTCATTACACTTTAGCTATCCATAGAGTAATAATTCTAACTATATAGTATGGAGGACTTGAATGTATTTAGATATTTGGGAGTGGACATGCCAGCAGAGGGATGTATGAAAGACCCACAGAATAGCCGAGGGAAAGAGGATGGGTGGTGTGTTGAGGCATCTGTGCAAAGAAAAGAGTGTATATATGAAGGTAAAGACTAATATAGAAGAATATAGTGGTACCAGCACTGTTATATGGGTGTGAAGTTTGGGTTTAAAACGTTGCAGCGAGGAGGAGGCTGGAGGCAGCGGAAATGTCATGTTTGGAGGGATGATGAGGGTCGTTGAGGTGGTTTGAATATTTAAAGAGAATAGAGCAGGATAAGATTACCACGAGAGTGTATAAATCTGGGGTGAAGGGAGGGCATTAGTAGACACTTCGTTTGCACCTGACTCCAACCCAGCCATGTTAGATTAAGGTGAGTGAAGTCAAGCAGTTTTCTGGCTTGACGTGCTGTTGGAGTCCGAGCACTGTAACGTTTATGAAGGGACTCACAGAAACGGTTAGCCAAATTTGAGTCCTGGAGGTGGAAAGTACAGTGCCTGCACTCTGAAGGATGGGTGGGGATGCTGTACTTCGCAGAATCACTGTAACTGTGACATCACACTTACGGCAAGACAGCTATTGACTGAATGATGGTAAATATTATCTTTTATTATACGAGTCACCTACCTTGATCAGAGAGGGGCGGAGCTCTCAAAAATAGAGGTCAACTAGGCTGTTGTTATCTCAGTCAGAGTTTGAGAGCCTCTCGCTTATCAACTTAGCTTCACACTTTATTTTAGTGATAGCTTTAGCTTATCTAGCTTAAATCATATCCATTATGATAAAGAAGCGACCTCTATAACTCTCCAGAAAGTGAAGAGTATTATCTATACACTTAAAGGCATATGCCAGGTTTTCATGATATTCCCAACAAATCTTTATATTGCCTCACCATTTTCCTCTCATAGGATATTTGAGTTCTAATGGAGCATAAAGAGATTTCGGAGGCAGTTTTAGATAGTTTGGGTTTCTTATGTTTGTCTGTTGACTCAGAGGTAAGGAGGAAGCAGGAAGGAATGAGGAACGAAGGAAGGAAGAATGAAGGAAGGAAGGATCAAGACTACATGAAAAAAAATAGGATGGGTGTGAAGTGGTGAGAGCACTATCACCATCCTTCTTGTAATCCTGCCACCCACCCTAGATGGAGTAATTAATCTCCTTGATAACACCGTGAATTAAACCACTTAACGTGATGTGGGATGGAAGGCGGGATGGAAGGGAGAGAGGGAGGGAGGGAAGATGAGGGAGTTTTAGATTTTTTGGAATAAATAATTCTGTGAACGACAGCAGTGTGTTGCTACACTATTATGTATGATAGTTACATTGTGGGAACACCAGCAGTGTGTTGCTACATCTCACAACTTCTTCACAACTTAAAGTCCGGACACACCTAAGTTTCCCTTAACTTTCTCGTTAAGTCGCTTCATTTGATACTCAGTTGAGACTAACTTGAGAGAGGCAGGAAAAAACATGGATACAAGGAGCAGGTGCTAGGTAAACTAGGATACAAGGAGCAGGTGCTAGGTAAACTAGGATACAAGGAGCAGGTGCTAGGTAAACTAGGATACAAGGAGCAGGTGCTAGGTAAACTAGGATACAAGGAGCAGGTGCTAGGTAAACTAGGATACAAGGAGCAGGTGCTAGGTAAACTAGGATACAAGGAGCAGGTGCTAGGTAAACTAGGATACAAGGAGCAGGTGCTAGGTAAACTAGGATACAAGGAGCAGGTGCTAGGTAAACTAGGATACAAGGAGCAGGTGCTAGGTAAACTAGGATACAAGGAGCAGGTGCTAGGTAAACTAGGATACAAGGAGCAGGTGCTAGGTAAACTAGGATACAAGGAGCAAGTGCTAGGTAAACTAGGATACAAGGAGCAGGTGCTAGGTAAACTAGGATACAAGGAGCAGGTGCTAGGTAAACTAGGATACAAGGAGCAGGTGCTAGGTAAACTAGGATACAAGGAGCAGGTGCTAGGTAAACTAGGATACAAGGAGCAGGTGCTAGGTAAACTAGGATACAAGGAGCAGGTGCTAGGTAAACTAGGATACAAGGAGCAGGTGCTAGGTAAACTAGGATACAAGGAGCAGGTGCTAGGTAAACTAGGATACAAGGAGCAGGTGCTAGGTAAACTAGGATACAAGGAGCAGGTGCTAGGTAAACTAGGATACAAGGAGCAAGTGCTAGGTAAACTAGGATACAAGGAGCAGGTGTTAGGTAAACCAGGATACAAGGAGCAGGTGTTAGGTAAACTAGGATACAAGGAGCAGGTGCTAGGTAAACTAGGATACAAGGAGCAGGTGCTAGGTAAACTAGGATACAAGGAGCAAGTGCTAGGTAAACTTGGATACAAGGAGCAGGTGTTAGGTAAACCAGGATACAAGGAGCAGGTGTTAGGTAAACTAGGATACAAGAAGCAGGTGTTAGGTAAACCAGGATACAAGGAACAGGTGTTAGGTAAACCAGGATACAAGGAGCAGGTGCTAAGTAAACTAGGATACAAGGAGCAGGTGCTAGGTAACTAGGATACAAGGAGCAGGTGTTAGGTAAACCAGGATACAAGGAGCAGGTGTTAGGTAAACCAGGATACAAGGAGAAGGTGTTAGGTAAACCAGGATACAAGGAGCAGGTGTTAGGTAAACCAGGATACAAGGAACAGATGTTAGGTAAACCAGGATACAAGGAACAGGTGTTAGGTAAACCAGGATACAAGGAACAGGTGTTAGGTAAACTAGGATACAAGGAACAAGTGTTAGGTAAACCAGGATACAAGGAGCAGGTGTTAGGTAAACCAGGATACAAGGAACAGGTGTTAGGTAAACCAGGATACAAGGAACAGGTGTTAGGTAAACCAGGATACAAGGAATAGGTGTTAGGTAAACCAGGATACAAGGAACAGGTGTTAGGTAAACCAGGATACAAGGAACAGGTGTTAGGTAAACCAGGATACAAGGAACAGGTGTTAGGTAAACCAGGATACAAGGAATAGGTGTTAGGTAAACCGGGATACAAGGAACAGGTGTTAGGTAAACCAGGATACAAGGAACAGGTGTTAGGTAAACCAAGACTAAGTCATACCAAGCCAGACTAAGACTAAGCTTCACCAGGCGAGGTAGCACCTGCTGGTGAGGTGAAGTGGAGACGGGAAGAAGTTCGTAATACAATGCCAATAAATCGATCAAGGGAGGATAGACGGCCAGGGAGGATAGTAGTAGTGAGAGTGTTCCATTACTTGTACCAGTGTAAACTTTTGTTCCATCACTTGTACCAGTGTAAACTCTTGTTCCATTACTTGTACCAGTGTAAACTCTTGTTCCATTACTTGTACCAGTGTAAACTCTTGTTCCATTACTTGTACCAGTGTAAACTCTTGTTCCATTACTTGTACCAGTGTAAACTCTTGTTCCATTACTTGTACCAGTGTAAACTCTTGTTCTATTACTTGTACCAGTGTAAATTCTTGTTCCATTACTTGTACCAGTGTAAACTCTTGTTCCATTACTTGTACCAGTGTAAACTCTTGTTCCATTACTTGTACCAGTGTAAACTCTTGTTCCATTACTTGTACCAGTGTAAACTCTTGTTCCATCACTTGTACCAGTGTAAACTCTTGTTCCATTACTTGTACCAGTGTAAACTCTTGTTCCATTACTTGTACCAGTGTAAACTCTTGTTCCATCACTTGTACCAGTGTATACTCTTGTTCCATCACTTGTACCAGTGTAAACTCTTGTTCCATCACTTGTACCAGTGTAAACTCTTGTTCCATCACTTGTACCAGTGTAAACTCTTGTTCCATCACTTGTACCAGTGTAAACTCTTGTTCCATCACTTGTACCAGTGTAAACTCTTGTTCCATCACTTGTACCAGTGTAAACTCTTGTTCCATTACTTGTACCAGTGTAAACTCTTGTTCCATTACTTGTACCAGTGTAAACTCTTGTTCCATCACTTGTACCAGTGTAAACTCTTGTTCCATTACTTGTACCAGTGTAAACTCTTGTTCCATCACTTGTACCAGTGTAAACTCTTGTTCCATCACTTGTACCAGTGTAAACTCTTGTTCCATCACTTGTACCAGTGTAAACTCTTGTTCCATCACTTGTACCAGTGTAAACTCTTGTTCCATTACTTGTACCAGTGTAAACTCTTGTTCCATCACTTGTACCAGTGTAAACTCTTGTTCCATCACTTGTACCAGTGTAAACTCTTGTTCCATTACTTGTACCAGTGTAAACTCTTGTTCCATTACTTGTACCAGTGTAAACTCTTGTTCCATCACTTGTACCAGTGTAAACTCTTGTTCCATTACTTGTACCAGTGTAAACTCTTGTTCCATCACTTGTACCAGTGTAAACTCTTGTTCCATCACTTGTACCAGTGTAAACTCTTGTTCCATTACTTGTACCAGTGTAAACTCTTGTTACATTACTTGTACCAGTGTAAACTCTTGTTCCATCACTTGTACCAGTGTAAACTCTTGTTCCATTACTTGTACCAGTGTAAACTCTTGTTCCATCACTTGTACCAGTGTAAACTCTTGTTCCATTACTTGTACCAGTGTAAACTCTTGTTCCATTACTTGTACCAGTGTAAACTCTTGTTCCATCACTTGTACCAGTGTATACTCTTGTTCCATCACTTGTACCAGTGTAAACTCTTGTTCCATCACTTGTACCAGTGTAAACTCTTGTTCCATCACTTGTACCAGTGTAAACTCTTGTTCCATCACTTGTACCAGTGTAAACTCTTGTTCCATCACTTGTACCAGTGTAAACTCTTGTTCCATCACTTGTACCAGTGTAAACTCTTGTTCCATTACTTGTACCAGTGTAAACTCTTGTTCCATTACTTGTACCAGTGTAAACTCTTGTTCCATCACTTGTACCAGTGTAAACTCTTGTTCCATTACTTGTACCAGTGTAAACTCTTGTTCCATCACTTGTACCAGTGTAAACTCTTGTTCCATCACTTGTACCAGTGTAAACTCTTGTTCCATCACTTGTACCAGTGTAAACTCTTGTTCCATCACTTGTACCAGTGTAAACTCTTGTTCCATTACTTGTACCAGTGTAAACTCTTGTTCCATCACTTGTACCAGTGTAAACTCTTGTTCCATCACTTGTACCAGTGTAAACTCTTGTTCCATTACTTGTACCAGTGTAAACTCTTGTTCCATTACTTGTACCAGTGTAAACTCTTGTTCCATCACTTGTACCAGTGTAAACTCTTGTTCCATCACTTGTACCAGTGTAAACTCTTGTTCCATTACTTGTACCAGTGTAAACTCTTGTTACATTACTTGTACCAGTGTAAACTCTTGTTCCATCACTTGTACCAGTGTAAACTCTTGTTCCATTACTTGTACCAGTGTAAACTCTTGTTCCATCACTTGTACCAGTGTAAACTCTTGTTCCATCACTTGTACCAGTGTAAACTCTTGTTCCATCACTTGTACCAGTGTAAACTCTTGTTCCATCACTTGTACCAGTGTAAACTCTTGTTCCATTACTTGTACCAGTGTAAACTCTTGTTCCATTACTTGTACCAGTGTAAACTCTTGTTCCATTACTTGTACCAGTGTAAACTCTTGTTCCATCACTTGTACCAGTGTAAACTCTTGTTCCATTACTTGTACCAGTGTAAACTCTTGTTCCATCACTTGTACCAGTGTAAACTCTTGTTCCATCACTTGTACCAGTGTAAACTCTTGTTCCATCACTTGTACCAGTGTAAACTCTTGTTCCATTACTTGTACCAGTGTAAACTCTTGTTCCATTACTTGTACCAGTGTAAACTCTTGTTCCATCACTTGTACCAGTGTAAACTCTTGTTCCATCACTTGTACCAGTGTAAACTCTTGTTCCATTACTTGTACCAGTGTAAACTCTTGTTCCATCACTTGTACCAGTGTAAACTCTTGTTCCATCACTTGTACCAGTGTAAACTCTTGTTCCATTACTTGTACCAGTGTAAACTCTTGTTCCATTACTTGTACCAGTGTAAACTCTTGTTCCATCACTTGTACCAGTGTAAACTCTTGTTCCATTACTTGTACCAGTGTAAACTCTTGTTCCATTACTTGTACCAGTGTAAACTCTTGTTCCATCACTTGTACCAGTGTAAACTCTTGTTCCATCACTTGTACCAGCGTAAACTCTTGTTCCATTACTTGTACCAGTGTAAACTCTTGTTCCATCACTTGTACCAGTGTAAACTCTTGTTCCATTACTTGTACGAGTGTAAACTTCCTCTTCCTCTTCCTCTTCCTCTTCCTCTTCCTCTTCCTCTTCCTCTTCCTCTTCCTCTTCCTCTTCCTCTTCCTCCTCCTCCTGTTCCAGATGCCTACACATGATTTTAAATGTAAATTTCACAGGCTCGGAAAATTAGAGATAAAATGGAAATATCTGATTTTTTCCCAGGGCTATCATGAGAGCCCCTCGTCAGCAGATGTTGTTCTCACATGTTGAGCCCCTCGTCAGCAGATGTTGTTCTCACATGTTGAGCCCCTCGTCAGCAGATGTTGTTCTCACATGTTGAGCCCCTCGTCAGCAGATGTTGTTCTCACATGTTGAGCCCCTCGTCAGCAGATGTTGTTCTCACATGTTGAGCCCCTCGTCAGCAGATGTTGTTCTCACATGTTGAGCCCCTCGTCAGCAGATGTTGTTCTCACATGTTGAGCCCCTCGTCAGCAGATGTTGTTCTCACATGTTGAGCCCCTCGTCAGCAGATGTTGTTCTCACATGTTGAGCCCCTCGTCAGCAGATGTTGTTCTCACATGTTGAGCCCCTCGTCAGCAGATGTTGTTCTCACATGTTGAGCCCCTCGTCAGCAGATGTTGTTCTCACATGTTGAGCCCCTCGTCAGCAGATGTTGTTCTCACATGTTGAGCCCCTCGTCAGCAGATGTTGTTCTCACATGTTGAGCCCCTCGTCAGCAGATGTTGTTCTCACATGTTGAGCCCCTCGTCAGCAGATGTTGTTCTCACATGTTGAGCCCCTCGTCAGCAGATGTTGTTCTCACATGTTGAGCCCCTCGTCAGCAGATGTTGTTCTCACATGTTGAGCCCCTCGTCAGCAGATGTTGTTCTCACATGTTGAGCCCCTCGTCAGCAGATGTTGTTCTCACATGTTGAGCCCCTCGTCAGCAGATGTTGTTCTCACATGTTGAGCCCCTCGCTGACATGTTGAGCTCCTCGCTGACATGTTGAGCTCCTCGCTGACATGTTGAGCTCTTCGCTGACATGTTGAGCTCCTCGCTGACATGTTGAGCTCCTCCCTGACATGTTGAGCTCCTCCCTGACATGTTGAGCTCCTCGCTGACATGTTGAGCTCCTCGCTGACATGTTGAGCTCCTCGCTGACATGTTGAGCTCCTCCCTGACATGTTGAGCTCCTCGCTGACATGTTGAGCTCCTCGCTGACATGTTGAGCTCCTCGCTGACATGTTGAGCTCCTCCCTGACATGTTGAGCTCCTCGCTGACATGTTGAGCTCCTCCCTGACATGTTGAGCTCCTCCCTGACATGTTGAGCTCCTCGCTGACATGTTGAGCTCCTCGCTGACATGTTGAGCTCCTCGCTGACATGTTGAGCTCCTCGCTGACATGTTGAGCTCCTCCCTGACATGTTGAGCTCCTCGCTGACATGTTGAGCTCCTCGCTGACATGTTGAGCTCCTCGCTGACATGTTGAGCTCCTCGCTGACATGTTGAGCTCCTCGCTGACATGTTGAGCTCCTCCCTGACATGTTGAGCTCCTCGCTGACATGTTGAGCTCCTCGCTGACATGTTGAGCTCCTCGCTGACATGTTGAGCTCCTCGCTGACATGTTGAGCTCCTCGCTGACATGTTGAGCTCCTCTCTGACATGTTGAGCTCCTCGCTGACATGTTGAGCTCCTCCCTGACATGTTGAGCTCCTCGCTGACATGTTGAGCTCCTCGCTGACATGTTGAGCTCCTCGCTGACATGTTGAGCTCCTCGCTGACATGTCGAGCTCCTCCCTGACATGTTGAGCTCCTCCCTGACATGTTGAGCTCCTCGCTGACATGTTGAGCTCCTCCCTGACATGTTGAGCTCCTCGCTGACATGTTGAGCTCCTCCCTGACATGTTGAGCTCCTCCCTGACATGTTGAGCTCCTCGCTGACATGTTGAGCTCCTCCCTGACATGTTGAGCTCCTCGCTGACATGTTGAGCTCCTCCCTGACATGTTGAGCTCCTCGCTGACATGTTGAGCTCCTCCCTGACATGTTGAGCTCCTCGCTGACATGTTGAGCTCCTCGCTGACATGTTGAGCTCCTCGCTGACATGTTGAGCTCCTCCCTGACATGTTGAGCTCCTCGCTGACATGTTGAGCTCCTCGCTGACATGTTGAGCTCCTCGCTGACATGTTGAGCTCCTCGCTGACATGTTGAGCTCCTCCCTGACATGTTGAGCTCCTCGCTGACATGTTGAGCTCCTCGCTGACATGTTGAGCTCCTCGCTGACATGTTGAGCTCCTCCCTGACATGTTGAGCTCCTCGCTGACATGTTGAGCTCCTCGCTGACATGTTGAGCTCCTCGCTGACATGTTGAGCTCCTCCCTGACATGTTGAGCTCCTCCCTGACATGTTGAGCTCCTCCCTGACATGTTGAGCTCCTCCCTGACATGTTGAGCTCCTCCCTGACATGTTGAGCTCCTCCCTGACATGTTGAGCTCCTCCCTGACATGTTGAGCTCCTCCCTGACATGTTGAGCTCCTCGCTGACATGTTGAGCTCCTCGCTGACATGTTGAGCTCCTCGCTGACATGTTGAGCTCCTCGCTGACATGTTGAGCTCCTCGCTGACATGTTGAGCTCCTCGCTGACATGTTGAGCTCCTCGCTGACATGTTGAGCTCCTCGCTGACATGTTGAGCTCCTCGCTGACATGTTGAGCTCCTCGCTGACATGTTGAGCTCCTCGCTGACATGTTGAGCTCCTCGCTGACATGTTGAGCTCCTAGCTGACATGTTGAGCTCCTCCCTGACATGTTGAGCTCCTCGCTGACATGTTGAGCTCATCGCTGTCATGTTGAGCTCCTCCTGACACGTTGATCTCCTCCCCGACATGTTGAGCTCCTCGCTGACATGTTGAGCTCCTCCCTGACATGTTGAGCTCCTCGCTGACATGTTGAGCTCCTCCCTGACATGTTGAGCTCCTCCCTGACATGTTGAGCTCCTCGCTGACATGTTGAGCTCCTCCCTGACATGTTGAGCTCCTCGCTGACATGTTGAGCTCCTCGCTGACATGTTGAGCTCCTCCCTGACATGTTGAGCTCCTCGCTGACATGTTGAGCTCCTCGCTGACATGTTGAGCTCCTCGCTGACATGTTGAGCTCCTCGCTGACATGTTGAGCTCCTCCCTGACATGTTGAGCTCCTCCCTGACATGTTGAGCTCCTCCCTGACATGTTGAGCTCCTCCCTGACATGTTGAGCTCCTCGCTGACATGTTGAGCTGACATGTTGAGCTCCTCGCTGACATGTTGAGCTCCTCCCTGACATGTTGAGCTCCTCCCTGACATGTTGAGCTCCTCCTGACATGTTGAGCTCCTCCCTGACATGTTGAGCTCCTCGCTGACATGTTGAGCTCCTCCCTGACATGTTGAGCTCCTCCCTGACATGTTGAGCTCCTCCCTGACATGTTGAGCTCCTCCCTGACATGTTGAGCTCCTCCCTGACATGTTGAGCTCCTCGCTGACATGTTGAGCTCCTCCCTGACATGTTGAGCTCCTCGCTGACATGTTGAGCTCCTCCCTGACATGTTGAGCTCCTCCCTGACATGTTGAGCTCCTCGCTGACATGTTGAGCTCCTCCCTGACATGTTGAGCTCCTCGCTGACATGTTGAGCTCATGTTGAGCTCCCTGACATGTTGAGCTCCTCCCTGACATGTTGAGCTCCTCGCTGACATGTTGAGCTCCTCCCTGACATGTTGAGCTCCTCCCTGACATGTTGAGCTCCTCGCTGACATGTTGAGCTCCTCCCTGACATGTTGAGCTCCTCTGACTGAGCTCCTCCCTGACATGTTGAGCTCCTCCCTGACATGTTGAGCTCCTCCCTGACATGTTGAGCTCCTCGCTGACATGTTGAGCTCCTCCCTGACATGTTGAGCTCCTCCCTGACATGTTGAGCTCCTCCCTGACATGTTGAGCTCCTCGCTGACATGTTGAGCTCCTCCCTGACATGTTGAGCTCCTCCCTGACATGTTGAGCTCCTCGCTGACATGTTGAGCTCCTCGCTGGCATGTTGAGCTCCTCCCTGACATGTTGAGCTCCTCCCTGACATGTTGAGCTCCTCCCTGACATGTCGAGCTCCTCCCTGACATGTTGAGCTCCTCTCTGACATGTTGAGCTCCTCCCTGACATGTTGAGATCCTCCCTGACATGTTGAGCACCTCGCTGACATGTTGAGCTCCTCCCTGACATGTTGAGCTCCTCGCTGACATGTTGAGCTCCTCCCTGACATGTTGAGCTCCTCGCTGACATGTTGAGCTCCTCGTTGACATGTTGAGCCCCTCTCTGACATGTTGAGCTCCTCCCTGACATGTTGAGCTCCTCGCTGACATGTTGAGCTCCTCCCTGACATGTTGAGCTCCTCCCTGACATGTTGAGCTCCTCCCTGACATGTTGAGCTCCTCCCTGACATGTTGAGCTCCTCCCTGACATGTTGAGCTCCTCCCTGACATGTTGAGCTCCTCCATGACATGTTGAGCTCCTCGCTGACATGTTGAGCTCCTCCCTGACATGTTGAGCTGCTCCCTGACATGTTGAGCTCCTCCCTGACATGTTGAGCTCCTCCCTGACATGTTGAGCTCCTCCCTGACATGTTGATGTTGAGCTCCTCCCTGACATGTTGAGCTCCTCCCTGACATGTTGAGCTCCTCCCTGACATGTTGAGCTCCTCCCTGACATGTTGAGCTCCTCTCTGACATGTTGAGCTCCTCTCTGACATGTTGAGCTCCTCTCTGACATGTTGAGCTCCTCCCTGACATGTTGAGCTCCTCCCTGACATGTTGAGCTCCTCCCTGACATGTTGAGCTCCTCCCTGACATGTTGAGCTCCTCGCTGACATGTTGAGCTCCTCGCTGACATGTTGAGCTCCTCCCTGACATGTTGAGCTCCTCCCTGACATGTTGAGCTCCTCCCTGACATGTTGAGCTCCTCCCTGACATGTTGAGCTCCTCCCTGACATGTTGAGCTCCTCCCTGACATGTTGAGCTCCTCGCTGACATGTTGAGCTCCTCCCTGACATGTTGAGCTCCTCCCTGACATGTTGAGCTCCTCCCTGACATGTTGAGCTCCTCCCTGACATGTTGAGCTCCTCCCTGACATGTTGAGCTCCTCCCTGACATGTTGAGCTCCTCCCTGACATGTTGAGCTCCTCGCTGACATGTTGAGCTCCTCCCTGACATGTTGAGCTCCTCCCTGACATGTTGAGCTCCTCCCTGACATGTTGAGCTCCTCCCTGACATGAGCTCCTCTCTGACATGTTGAGCTCCTCCCTGACATGTTGAGCTCCCTGACTCTCGCTGACATGTTGAGCTCCTCCCTGACATGTTGAGCTCCTCTGACATGTTGAGCTCCTCCCTGACATGTTGAGCTCCTCCCTGACATGTTGAGCTGACATGTTGAGCTCCTCCCTGACATGTTGAGCTCCTCGCTGACATGTTGAGCTCCTCCCTGACATGTTGAGCTCCTCCCTGACATGTTGAGCTCCTGACATGTTGAGCTCCTCCCTGACATGTTGAGCTCCTCCCTGACATGTTGAGCTCCTCCCTGACATGTTGAGCTCCTCCTGACATGTTGAGCTCCCTGACATGTTGAGCTCCTCCTGACATGTTGAGCTGCTCCCTGACATGTTGAGCTCCTCCCTGACATGTTGAGCTCCTCCCTGACATGTTGAGCTCCTCCCTGACATGTTGAGCTCCTCCCTGACATGTTGAGCTCCTCCTCCCTGAGATGTTGAGCTCCTCCCTGACATGTTGAGCTCCTCCCTGACATGTTGAGCTCCTCCCTGACATGTTGAGCTCCTCCCTGACATGTTGAGCTCCTCCCTGACATGTTGAGCTCCTCCCTGACATGTTGAGCTCCTCCCTGACATGTTGAGCTCCTCCCTGACATGTTGAGCTCCTCCCTGACATGTTGAGCTCCTCCCTGACATGTTGAGCTCCTCCCTGACATGTTGAGCTCCTCCCTGACATGTTGAGCTCCTCCCTGACATGTTGAGCTCCTCCCTGACATGTTGAGCTCCTCCCTGACATGTTGAGCTCCTCCCTGACATGTTGAGCTCCTCGCTGACATGTTGAGCTCCTCCTGACATGTTGAGCTCCTCGCTGACATGTTGAGCTCCTCCTGACATGTTGAGCTCCTCCCTGACATGTTGAGCTCCTCCTGACATGTTGAGCTCCTCCTGACATGTTGAGCTCCTCCCTGACATGTTGAGCTCCTCCCTGACATGTTGAGCTCCTCCCTGACATGTTGAGCTCCTCCCTGACATGTTGAGCTCCTCCCTGACATGTTGAGACTCCTCCCTGACATGTTGAGCTCCTCCATGACATGTTGAGCTCCTCGCTGACATGTTGAGCTCCTCCCTGACATGTTGAGCTCCTCCCTGACATGTTGAGCTCCTCCCTGACATGTTGAGCTCCTCCCTGACATGTTGAGCTCCTCCCTGACATGTTGAGCTCCTCCCTGACATGTTGAGCTCCTCCCTGACATGTTGAGCTCCTCCCTGACATGTTGAGCTCCTCTCTGACATGTTGAGCTCCTCCCTGACATGTTGAGCTCCTCCCTGACATGTTGAGCTCCTCCCTGACATGTTGAGCTCCTCCCTGACATGTGACGAGCTCCTCCCTGACATGTTGAGCTCCTCCCTGACATGTTGAGCTCCTCCCTGACATGTTGAGCTCCTCCCTGACATGAGCTCCTCCCTGACATGTTGAGCTCCTCCCTGACATGTTGAGCTCCTCTCTGACATGTTGAGCTCCTCCCTGACATGTTGAGCTCCTCCCTGACATGTTGAGCTCCTCCCTGACATGTTGAGCTCCTCTGACTCATGTTGAGCTCATGTTGAGCTCCCTGACATGTTGAGCTCCTCCCTGACATGTTGAGCTCCTCCTCATGTTGAGCTCCTCCCTGACATGTTGAGCTCCTCCCTGACATGTTGAGCTCCTCCTCCCTGACATGTTGAGCTCCTCGCTGACATGTTGAGCTCCTCCCTGACATGTTGAGCTCCTCCCTGACATGTTGAGCTCCTCCCTGACATGTTGAGCTCCTCCCTGACATGTTGAGCTCCTCCCTGACATGTTGAGCTCCTCCCTGACATGTTGAGCTCCTCCCTGACATGTTGAGCTCCTCCCTGACATGTTGAGCTCCTCCCTGACATGTTGAGCTCCTCTCTGACATGTTGAGCTCCTCCCTGACATGTTGAGCTCCTCCCTGACATGTTGAGCTCCTCCCTGACATGTTGAGCTCCTCCCTGACATGTCGAGCTCCTCCCTGACATGTTGAGCTCCTCCCTGACATGTTGAGCTCCTCCCTGACATGTTGAGCTCCTCCCTGACATGTTGAGCTCCTCCCTGACATGTTGAGCTCCTCCCTGACATGTTGAGCTCCTCCCTGACATGTTGAGCTCCTCCCTGACATGTTGAGCTCCTCCCTGACATGTTGAGCTCCTCCCTGACATGTTGAGCTCCTCCCTGACATGTTGAGCTCCTCCCTGACATGTGGAGCTCCCCTGACATGTTGAGCTCCTCTCTGACATGTTGAGCTCCTCCCTGACATGTTGAGCTCCTCCCTGACATGTTGAGCTCCTCCCTGACATGTTGAGCTCCTCCCTGACATGTCGAGCTCCTCCCTGACATGTTGAGCTCCTCCCTGACATGTTGAGCTCCTCCCTGACATGTTGAGCTCCTCCCTGACATGTTGAGCTCCTCCCTGACATGTTGAGCTCCTCCCTGACATGTTGAGCTCCTCCCTGACATGTTGAGCTCCTCCCTGACATGTTGAGCTCCTCCCTGACATGTTGAGCTCCTCCCTGACATGTTGAGCTCCTCCCTGACATGTTGAGCTCCTCCCTGACATGTTGAGCTCCTCCCTGACATGTTGAGCTCCTCCCTGACATGTTGAGCTCCTCCCTGACATGTTGAGCTCCTCCCTGACATGTTGAGCTCCTCCCTGACATGTTGAGCTCCTCCCTGACATGTTGAGCTCCTCCCTGACATGTTGAGCTCCTCCCTGACATGTTGAGCTCCTCCCTGACATGTTGAGCTCCCTGACATGTTGAGCTCCTCCCTGACATGTTGAGCTCCTCCCTGACATGTTGAGCTCCTCCCTGACATGTTGAGCTCCTCCCTGACATGTTGAGCTCCTCCCTGACATGTTGAGCTCCTCCCTGACATGTTGAGCTCCTCCCTGACATGTTGAGCTCCTCCCTGACATGTTGAGCTCCTCCCTGACATGTTGAGCTCCTCCCTGACATGTTGAGCTCCTCCCTGACATGTTGAGCTCCTCCCTGACATGTTGAGCTCCTCCCTGACATGTTGAGCTCCTCCCTGACATGTTGAGCTCCTCCCTGACATGTTGAGCTCCTCCCTGACATGTTGAGCTCCTCCCTGACATGTTGAGCTCCTCCCTGACATGTTGAGCTCCTCCCTGACATGTTGAGCTCCTCCCTGACACAGCCTCCGTCAGTGTGGGATAAATCTCTCCTATGATCAGAGTATGTGAAATATTATTATTATTATTATTATTATTATTATTATTATTATTATTAGTAGTAGTAGTAGTAGTAGTAGTAGTAGTAGCAGCAGCACAGCAGCACAGCAGAACAGCAGCAGCAGTGGCACAGCAGCAGCAGCAGCAGCACAGCAGCAGCAGCAGCAGCAGCAGCACAACAGCAGCACAGCAGCAGCAGCAGCAGCAGCAGCAGCAGCACAGCAGCAGCACAGCAGCAGCAGCAGCAGCAGCACAGCAGCAGCAGCAGCAGCAGCAGCAGCAGCAGCACAGCAGCAGCAGCAGCAGCACAGCAGCAGCAGCAGCAGCAGCAGCAGCAGCAGCAGCAGCAACAGCAGCCACAGCAGCAGCAGCCACAGCAATAGCAGCAGCAGCAGCAGCAGCAGCACAGCAGCACAGCAGCAGCAGCAGCAGCAAGCAGAGCAGCAGCAGCAGCAGCAGCAGCAGCAGCAGCAGCACAGAGCACAGCAGCAGCAGCAGCAGCAGCAGCAGCAGCAACACAGCAGCAGCAGCAGCAGCAGCAGCAACAGAGGAGCAGCAGCAGCAGCAGCAGCAGCAGCAGAGCAGCAGCAGCAGCAGCAGAGCAGCAGCAGCAGCAGAGCAGCAGCAGCAGCAGCACAGCAGCAGCAGCACAAGCAGCAGCAGCAGCAGCAGCAGCAGCACAGCAGCAGCAGCAGCAGCAGCAGCAGCAGCAGCAACAGCAGCAGCAGCAGCAGCAGCAGCAGCAGCAACACAGGACAGCAGCAGCAGCAGCAGCACAGCAGCAGCAGTCACAGCAGCAGCACAGCAGCAGCAGCAGACAGCAGCAGCAGCAGCAGCAGCAGCAGCAGCAGCAGCAGCAGCAGCAGAGCAAAGCAGCAGCAGCAGCAGCAACAGCAGCAGCAGCAGCAGCAGCAGCACAGCAGCAACAGCAGCAGCAGTACAGCAGCAGCAGCAGCAGCAGCAGCAGCAAAGCAGCACAGCAGCAGCCGCAGCAACAGCAGTAGCAGCAGCAGCAGCAGCACACAGCAGCAGCAGCAGAGAGCAGCAGGCAGCAGCAGCAGCAGCACAGCAGCAGCAGCAGCAGCAGCAGCAGCAGCACAGCAGCACAAGCAGCAGCAGCAGCAACAGCAGCAGCAGCACAGCAGCAGCAGAGCAGCAAGCAGCAGCAGCAGCAGCAGCAGCAGCAGCAGCAGCAGCAGCAGCGCACAGCAGCAGCAGGCAGCAGCAGCAGCAGCAGCAGCAGCAGCACAGCGCACAGCACAGCAGCAGCAGTCAGCAGAGCAGCAGAAAGCAGCAGTCAGCAGCAGCAGCACAGCAGCAGCAGCAGCAGCAGCAGCACCATGCTAGCAGCAGCAGCAGCAGCAGCAGCAGCAGCAGCAGCAGCAGCAGCAGCAGCAGCAGCAGCAGCGCAGCAGCAGCAGCAGCAGCAGTAGCAGCAGCAGCTAGCAGCAGCAGCAGTAGCAGCAGCAGCTGCAGCTCAGCAGCACCAACCCATCCTACCAACCAACCACCACCACCACCACCATACCACCACCACCACCACCACCACCACCACCACCACCACCAGCCACCACCACCACCACCACCGCCGCCGCCGCCGCCGCCGCCGCCGCTGCCGCTGCCGCCGCTGCCGCCGCCGCCGCTGCCGCCTGCCTGCCGCCGCTGCCGCCGCCTGCCGCTGCCTGCTGCCGCCGCCGCCTGCGCTGCTGCCTGCCGCTGCTGCTGCTGCTGCTGCTGCCGCTGCCGCCTGCCTGCCGCTGCTGCTGCTGCTGCTGCTGCTGCTGCTGCTGCTGCTGCTGCTGCTGCTGCTGCTGCTGCTGCTGCTGCTGCTGCTGCTGCTGCTGCTGCTGCTGCTGTTGTTGTTGTTGCTGCTGTTTCATTTATATCTGGATAATGACTCATGTGATCGGCTTGAAACTTTCAGTGTTGGTGTCGTGTACTGGAGGGAGAGTTCATACAAGTGTTGACAGATTGTAGTCCTGACAGGTAGTACTCAACCTGCTCGTCAACATTCTTCCTTCCTCACTTCCTTCCCCCCCCCCCTCTCTCTCTCTCTCTCTCTCTCTCTCTCTCTCTCTCTCAAAATCTTTGTGAGAGTCGTACTCTTAAAGGTGTTAGGTCCAGGTCTTCAAGAGGACAAGTGACGGTAATGTCCTCTTAGTGTGTTTCATTGTTATAGTGGCCTGTACTCTGGTCTCCTGTACTCTGGTCTCCTGTACTCTGGTCTCCTGTACTCTGGTCTCCTGTACTCTGGTCTCCTGTACCCCGGTCTCCTTACTCCGGTCTACTGTACTCTGTTCTCCTGTACTCCGGTCTCCTGTACTCTGTTCTCCTGTACTCCGGTCTCCTGTACTCCGGTCTCCTGTACTCCGGTCTCCTGTACTCTGGTCTCCTGTACTCCGGTCTCCTGTACTCTGATCTCCTGTACTCTGATCTCCTCTACTCTGCTCTCCTGTACTCTGATCTCCTGTACTCTGGTCTCATGTACTCTGGTCTCCTGTTCTCTGATCTCCTGTACTCTGATCTCCTGTACTCTGGTCTCATGTACTCTGGTCTCCTGTACTCTGGTCTCCTGTACTCTGGTCTCCTGTACTCTGGTCTCCTGTACTCTGGTCTCCTGTACTCTGATCTCCTGTACTCTGGTCTCCTGTACTCAGTCTCCTGTACTCAGTCTCCTGTACTCAGTCTCCTGTACTCAGTCTCCTGTACTCAGTCTCCTGTACTCAGTCTCCTGTACTCAGTCTCCTGTACTCAGTCTCCTGTACTCTGGTGGAGAGCAAGACCACATCCTGTGTCGTAAACACATGTTACTGTTATCGTAATGGAATCAGTGGTTGCTATAACATCCTCGGATGTGAGATAAATAGAGAGAGATAGATAGAGAGAGAGAGATAGATAGAGAGAGAGAAGAAAGAGAGAGAGAAGAAAGAGAGAGAGAAGAAAGAGAGAGAGAAGAGAGAGAGAAGAAAGAGAGAGAGAAGAAAGAGAGAGACAGACCATCTCACGGTCGTACAATCTCCTCTGTCTTAATAAACTTCTATTTATTCGTGTATTGTTTGTAATATTCCTTGCTAATTTATGAGGTCTGGTCTGGGACCAGGCCGTGGGGGCGGTGAGCCCCCTTTGTGGGTAGGTAAAAGGGGGGTCACCGCCCCCGCGGGTGCACACGGATTGGTGCTGGTCGATTTTGTTTCGAGTTTTTCCATTCGTGTGTACAGAGAGTACAGGAGACCAGAGTACAGGAGACCAGAGTACAGGAGACCAGAGTACAGGAGACCAGAGTACAGGAGACCAGAGTACAGGAGACCAGAGTACAGGAGACCAGAGTACAGGAGACCAGAGTACAGGAGACCAGAGTACAGGAGACCAGAGTACAGGGAGGCCAGAGTACGGGAGACCAGAGTACAGGGAGGCCAGAGTACAGGAGACCAGAGTACAGGGAGACCAGAGTACAGGGAGGCCAGAGTACAGGAGACCAGAGTACAGGAGACCAGAGTACAGGAGACCAGAGTACAGGGAGACCAGAGTACAGGGAGGCCAGAGTACGGGAGACCAGAGTACAGGAGACCAGAGTACAGGAGACCAGAGTACAGGGAGACCAGAGTACAGGAGACCAGAGTACAGGAGACCAGAGTACAGGAGACCAGAGTACAGGGAGACCAGAGTACAGGGAGGCCAGAGTACGGGAGACCAGAGTACAGGAGACCAGAGTACAGGAGACCAGAGTACAGGGAGATCAGGAGTACAGGAGACCAGAGTACAGGAGGAGACCAGAGCACAGGAGACCAGAGTACAGGAGACCAGAGTACAGGGAGGCCAGAGTACGGGAGACCAGAGTACAGGAGACCAGAGTACAGGGAGACCAGAGTACAGGGAGGCCAGAGTACAGGAGACCAGAGTACGGGAGACCAGACTACAGGAGACCAGAGTACAGGAGACCAGAGTACAGGAGACCAGAGTACAGGGAGACCAGAGTACAGGAGACAAGAGTACATGAGACCAGAGTACAGGGAGGCCAGAGTACAGGAGACCAGAGTACGGGAGACCAGAGTACAGGAGACCAGAGTACAGGGAGACCAGAGTAAAGGAGACCAGAGTACAGGGAGACCAGAGTACATGGAGACTAGAGTACAGGAGACCAGAGTACAGGAGACCAGAGCACAGGTAGACCAGAGTACAGGGAGACTAGAGTACACGAGACCAGAGTACACGAGACCAGAGTACACGAGATCAGAGTACACCAGACCAGAGTACACGAGACCAGAGTACACAAGGCCAGAGTACACGAGACCAGAGTACACCAGACCAGAGTACACGAGACCAGAGTACACAAGGCCAGAGTACACGAGACCAGAGTACATTGACCAGAGTACACGAGACCAGAGTACACAAGGCCAGAGTACACGAGACCAGAGTACACCAGACCAGAGTACACGAGACCAGAGTACACGAGACCAGAGTACACCAGACCAGAGTACACGAGACCAGAGTACACGAGACCAGAGTACACGAGATCAGAGTACACGAGACCAGAGTACACGAGACCAGAGTACACAAGGCCAGAGTACACGAGACCAGAGTACACCAGACCAGAGTACACGAGACCAGAGTACACAAGGCCAGAGTACACGAGACCAGAGTACACCAGACCAGAGTACACGAGACCAGAGTACACAAGGCCAGAGTACACGAGACCAGAGTACACCAGACCAGAGTACACGAGACCAGAGTACACGAGGCCAGAGTATACGAGACCAGAATACACGAGACCAGAGTACACGAGACCAGAGTACACCACTAACAGCCATCTTGATCACTCTCACTCATACAACTTTAATGTTGAAATGTATCTAAACAACGCTACTTAAACTTAGTTCCGGGAAGGAAGGAAGGAAGGAAGGAAGGAAGGAAGGAAGGAAGGAAGGAAGGTAGGAAGGTAGGAAGGAAGGAAGAATGAATGGAATGAAGGAAGGAAGGAAGGAATAGGAATAAGGAAGAATGGAAGGAAGGAATGAAGGAATGGAATGGAATAGAGGAATAGGAAGAATGAAGGAAGGAATGAATGGAAGGTAGAAGTCAGGAAGGAATGAATGAATGGAATGGAATGGAATAATGGAATGGAATGGAATGGAAGGTAGAAGGTATGTGAAGGAATGAATGAAGGAATAATGAAGAATCAATAGAGAATAGAAGGAATGAATGGAAGAAAATCGAATGAAGGAATAGAATGGAATGAATAGATGAATGAATGAACAGGAATGAATAATGAGTGAATGAATGAATGAATGAATGAATGAATGGTAATGGAATGTTATAATGAATCGAATGGAATGTCGAATATGAATGAATAATGAGTGGAATGAATGAATGAGGATGGAATGGAATGGAATGAATGAATGAATGAATGAATGCACAAGGAATGGAATGAATGAACAATGAATGAATAGGAATGAAGGAATGAATGAATGAAGGTAGAGGAATGGTGAAGGTGAATAAGATGAATGAATGAATGAATGAATGAATGAATGAATAACAGAATGAATGGAATGAATGAATGAATGAATGAATGAATGGTTGAATGAATGAATGAATGAATGAATGAATGAATGGTTGAATGAATGAATGAATCAGAATGGAATGAATGAATAATATGAATAATGAATGAATGAATGAATGAATGAATGAATGAAGAAGAATGAATGAATGAATGAATAAGAAGAATGAATGAATGAATGAATGAATGGAATGAATAGGAATGAATGAATGAATGAATGAATGAATGAATGAATGAATGGAATAGGAATGAATGGAATGAATGAATGAATATGAGAATGAATGAATGAATGAATGAATGGAATAGAATGAATGGAATGAATGGAATGAATCTGGAAGAATGAATTGAATGAATGAGAATGAATAGGCAGGAATGAATGGAAGATATGAATGGAATGAATGAATCAGAATGAATGAATGAATAATGAATAGAAGGAATGAATGGAATGGAATAATGTACAGAATGAATGAATGAATGAATGAATGTAGATGGAATGAAAATGAATGAATGAAATGGAATGAATGAATAGGTCAGAATGAATGAATGAATGCAGAATGGAATAATGAAGAATGAATGAATGAATGAATGAATGAATGAATGAATAACTAGGAATGAATGAATGAATGAATACAGAATGAATGGAATGAATGAATGAATGAACAGAATGAATGAATGAATGAATGAATGGAATGAATGAATGAAAATGAATGAATGAATGAATGAATGAATGACAATAATGAATGAATGAACATAGAATGAATGGAATGAATGAATGAATGAATGAATGAATGAATGAATGAATGGAATGGAATGAAGGAAGAATGAATGGAATGGAATGAATGAATGAACAAGGAATGAAGAAGAAAAATGAATGAATGAACATCGAATGAATGAATGAATGAATGAATGAATGGAATGAATGAATGAATGAAGAATGAATGGAATGAAGGTAGAATGAATGAATGAATGAATGAATGAATGGAATGAATGAATAATGAATGAATGAATAATATGAATGAATGAATGAATGAATGGAATGAATAATAGAATGAATGAATGAATGAATGAATGAATGAATAATCAGAATGGAATAATAGGAATGAATGAACGAATAGAATGAATGATATGAATGAATAATGTATGAATGAAAAGAATGAATGGAATGAATGGAATGTGAGTGAATGAATCATCAGGAATGAATGGAATGAATGAATGAATGGAATAGAAACGAATGGAAGAATGAATGAATGAATGAATATAGGAATGAATGAATGAATGAATGAATGAATATGAAGTGAATGGAACAATAATGAATGGAATGAATGAATAATAATGAATTAATGAATGAATGAATGGAATGGAATGAATGGAATGAATGAATGAACAATATGAATAGGAATGGAAGATGAATGAATGCATGGAATGAATGAATGAATGAATACAGGAATGAATGAATGAATGAAGGTGAAGGTAGGAATGAATGAATAAATGTGAATAGAATGAATGAATAATGAATGAATGAATAAAGAGGAAGGTGAATGGAATGAATGAATGAATGGAATGAATAATAAGAGGAATGGAATGAATGGAATGAATGAATAAGAGGAATGAATGAATGGAATGTAGAATGGAATGAATGGAATGAATGAATGGAATGAATATCAGAATGAATGAATGAATGAATGAACATGAAGGAATGAATGAATGGAATGAATGGGGAATAATGGAATGAATGAATGGAATGAATGAATGAAGGAATGAATAATGAATGAATGAACATGAATGAATGAATGAATAAAGAATGGAATAAAGAATGAATGAATGAATATTTGAATGAATGAATGAATGAATTAATGGAATGTGAATGAATGAATGAATGTGAGGAATGGAATGGAATGAATGGATGAATAAATGAATGAATGAATGAATGGATTGACTGAAGGAGTGAGAAGAATGAATGAATGAATGAAAATAATGAATGGAATGAATGAAGGAATGAATGAACAAGGAATGAATGAATGAATGAATGAATTATGAATGAATGAAAATGGAATGAATGAATGGAATGAATGAATAATGGAATGAATGAATGAATTGGAACATGAATGGAATGAATGAATGAATGATGGAATGAATGAATGAATGAATGAATGAATGAATGGCATGAATGAATGAATGAATGAATCAATGAATGAATGAATGAATCAGAATGAATGAATGAATAACAATGAATGAATGAATGAATGAATGAATGAATGAATGATAATGGAATGAATGAATAAGGAATGAAGGAAGAATGGAATGAATGGAATGAATGGAAGGGAATGAATGGAAGGAAGGAATGGAAGGAATGGAAGGAAGGAATAAGGAATGGAATGGAATGGAATAATGAAGGAATGGAATAATAGAATGAAGGAAGGAATGAATAGAAGGAAGGAAGTGAATAGGAATGAATGGAATGAATGAATGGCAAATGAATGAATAATGAATGAGGAATGAAGGAAAGAATGAATGAATGAATGAATAGAGGAATGAATATGAATGAATAAAAGGAATGGAATGAATAATAGAATAATGGAATAAGAATGAAGGAATAATGAGGTCATGAATGGAATGAATAACAGAATGGAATGGAATTGAATGAATGGAACAGAATGGAATGAACAAATGAACGAAGTCATAGGGAATGAATGTAATGGAATGGAATGAACAGTAGAATGAATAAGAAATGAAAATGAATGAATGGAATAAGAGGAATGAATGAATGAATGGAATGTAGGAATGGAATGGAAGAATAATGAAGGAAGAATGGAATAAATGAATGGAATAAGGCAGGAATGGAATAAATGAATGAATGAATGAATGAATGGAAAAGGAATGAATGAATGGAAGAGGAAGGAATGGAATGAATGAATGAATTGAAGGAAGGAATGAATGGAATGTGAATGAATGAATGAATGGAATGAATGAATGAATGAATGGAATGAATGGAATGAATAATGAATGGAATAATCAAATGAATGAATGAATGAATGAATGAATGGAATGCAGGAATGAATGAATGAATATAGAATGAATGAATGAATGGAATGGAAGGAGGAATGAATGAATGAATGAATGAATGGAAACAGGAATGGAATGGAATGAATGAATGAATGTATAAGATGGAATGAATGAATGGAATGGAATACAGGAATAGAATCAGGAATGGAACGAATGCAGGATGAAGGAATGAATGGAATATAAGGGAATGGAATAGGTGGAATGAATAGAGGAATGGAATAGAGGAATGGAAGAATGAGGATGGAATAGGAATGAATGGAATGAATGAATATATGGAATGGAATGGAACATGAATGGAATGAATAGAAGGAATGGAATGGAATGGAATATAGGAATGAATGGAATGAATGAATGGAGGAATGGAATGAATGAATGAATGAATGAATAGCAGGAATAAGAAGGAATAGGAGTGAATGATGATGAATGAATGAATGAATGAATGAATGGAATAAGGTAGAATGGAATGAATGAATATGATGAATGGAATGGAATGAATGAATGAATGAATGAATGAATGGAATGAATGGAATGAATGAATGAATGAATGGAATGAATAAAGGAATGAATGAAAATAATGAATGAATGGTGGAATGAATAATGAATGAATGAATGGAATGAATGAATGGAATGGAATGGAATGGAATAGGAATGAATGAATGAATAAGAATGGCAGGAATGGAATGGAATGTAATAAGGAATGGAATGGAAGGAATGGAATGAATGCAAGGAATGGAAGGAATGAATGAATGGAAGGAATGGAATGAATGGAATGGAAGAAGGAATGGAAGGAAGGAATGAATGAATGAATGAATGAATGTAAGGTAAGGAAGGAATGAAGGAAGAAGAATGGAATGGAATGGAAGAAATGGAAGGTAGGAAGGTAGGAAGGAAGGAAGGTAGGAAGGAAGGAAGGAAGGAAGGAAGAAAGGAAGGAAGGAAGGAAGGAAGGAAGGAAGGAAGGAAGGAAGGTAGGAAGGAAGGAAGGAAGGAAGGAAGGAAGGAAGGAAGGAAATAGATGGAAGAAAGAAGTCGAGAAAGAAAGAAGGAAGATGTGGTACCATTCCTTCAGCAGTTAAAATCTTACCAAGGATCTGGAGTTCATAACACATTTAACATGTTAACACAACACATTTAACATGTTAACACAACACATTTAACATGTTAACACAACACATTTAACATGTTAACACAACACATTTAACATGTTAACACACCACATTTAACATGTTAACACAACACATTTAACATGTTAACACAACACATTTAACATGTTAACACAACACATTTAACATGTTAACACAACACATTTAACATGTTAACACAACACATTTAACATGTTAACACAACACATTTAACATGTTAACTCAACACATTTAACATGTTAACACAACACATTTAACATGTTAACACAACACATTTAACATGTTGACACAACACATTTAACATGTTAACACAACACATTTAACATGTTAACACAACACATTTAACATCTTAACACAACACATTTAACATGTTAACACAACACATTTAACATGTTAACACACCACATTTAACATGTTAACACAACACATTTAACATGTTAACACACCACATTTAACATGTTAACACACCACATTTAACATGTTAACACAACACATTTAACATGTTAACACAACACATTTAACATGTTAACACAACACATTTAACATGTTAACACAACACATTTAACATGTTAACACAACACATTTAACATGTTAACACAACACATTTAACATGTTAACACACCACATTTAACATGTTAACACAACACATTTAACATGTTAACACAACACATTTAACATGTTAACACAACACATTTAACATGTTAACACAACACATTTAACATGTTAACACAACACATTTAACATGTTAACACAACACATTTAACATGTTAACACAACACATTTAACATGTTTACACAACACATTTAACATGTTAACACAACACATTTAACATGTTAACACAACACATTTAACATGTTAACACAACACATTTAACATGTTAACACAACACGTTTAACATGTTAACACAACACATTTAACATGTTAACACAACACATTTAACATGTTAACACAACACATTTAACATGTTAACACAACACATTTAACATGTTAACACAACACATTTAACATGTTAACACAACACATTTAACATGCTAACACAACACATTTAACATATTAACACAACACATTTAACATGTTAACACAACACATTTAACATGTTAACACAACACATTTAACATGTTAACACAACACATTTAACATGTTAACACAACACATTTAACATATTAACACAACACATTTAACATGTTAACACAACACATTTAACATGTTAACACAACACATTTAACATATTAACACAACACATTTAACATGTTAACACAACACATTTAACATATTAACACATTTAACATGTTAACACATTTAACATGTTAACACACTTGTGTTCCCCCAGGATGCCACCCACAATGGATGACTAACACCCAGGTGACCAGGAGCTGCGGGTGGGTAACTAAACTCACCCTGAAGTGAACCTGGCAATCAAACTCACTACCTTTTTCCGTGTGGGTTTAGTGTCCTGGTCACCCGGCAACATTCAGGGCTTTGTTATCGACGGTCATTATTAAGATCACATTATGTGACTCCCCCTGTGGGAATAAGTCATATTGTTTGTTTGCATTATCTGGATAAAATACGTATAATTTAGAATTATAGACCTGCCTAGCATGGGCCAGTAGGCCTCCGGCAGTGCTCATTCTTTCTTATGTTCTTATGTGTTCATTCTGTCTGTGTGTTCTCGAGGTTAATGTAAAAATGATGAACTGTACGACACAGCCACACATATTGTGAGGGGAGGTTGTGAGGGGAGGTTGTGAGGGGAGGTTGTGAGGGGAGAGGGAGGTTGTGAGGGGAGAGGGAGGTTGTGAGGGGAGAGAGAGATTGTGAGTGGAGAGGGAGGTTGTGAGGGGAGAGGGAGGTTGTGAGGGGAGGTTGTGAGAGGAGGTTGTGAGGGGAGGTTGTGAGGGGAGGTTGTGAGGGGAGGTTGTGAGGGAAGGTTGTGAGGGGAGGTTGGGAGGGGAGGTTGTGAGGGGAGGTTGTGAGGGGAGGGTGGGAGGGGAGGTTGTGAGGGGAGGTTGTGAGGGAAGGTTGTGAGGGGAGGTTGTGAGGGGAGGTTGTGAGGGAAGGTTGTGAGGGGAGGTTGTGAGGGAAGGTTGTGAGGGGAGGTTGTGAGGGGAGGTTGTGAGGGGAGGTTGTGAGGGTAGGTTGTGAGGGGAGGTTGGGAGGGGAGGTTGTGAGGGGAGGTTATGAGGGGAGGTTGTGAGGGAGGTTGTGAGGGGAGGTTGTGAGGGGAGGTTGTGAGGGGAGGTTGTAAAGGGCGGTGATATGACACTGTGGGGTTATGAGGGGAGGTTGTGAGGGGCGGTGATACGACACTGTGGGGTTATGAGGGGAGGTGCTGACGACACAGGTTATGAGGGGAGGTTGTGAAGGGCGGTGATACGACACTGTGGGGTTATGAGGGGAGGTTGTGAGGGAAGGTTGTGAGGGGCGGTGATACGACACTGTGGGGTTATGAGGGGAGGTTGTGAGGGTCGGCGCTGACGACACTGTCAGGATGTCAAGCTGACATCCTGAAACTGATCTATGATAATGAACACGAATAATGCATACTGAAGACACTGTGTCTGGTGTGACGCAAGACACTGCTTCACTGTGTCAGGTGTGACGCAAGACACTGCTTCACTGCGTCAGGTGTGACGCAAGACACTGCTTCACTGCGTCAGGTGTGACGCAAGACACTGCTTCACTGCGTCAGGTGTGACGCAAGACACTGCTTCACTGCGTCTGGTGTGACACAAGACACTGCTTCACTGCGTCTGGTGTGACACAAGACACTGCTTCACTGCGTCAGGTGTGACGCAAGACACTGCTTCACTGCGTCTGGTGTGATACAAGACACTGCTTCACTGCGTCTGGTGTGACACAAGACACTGCTTCACTGCGTCAGGTGTGACGCAAGACACTGCTTCACTGCGTCTGGTGTGACACAAGACACTGCTTCACTGCGTCTGGTGTGACACAAGACACTGCTTCACTGCGTCTGGTGTGACACAAGACACTGCTTCACTGTGTCTAGTGTGACACAAGACACTGCTTCACTGCGTCTGGTGTGACACAAGACACTGCTTCACTGCGTCTGGTGTGACACAAGATACTGCTTCACTGCGTCTAGTGTGACACAAGATACTGCTTCACTGCGTCTGGTGTGACACAAGATACTGCTTCACTGCGTCTAGTGTGACACAAGATACTGCTTCACTGCGTCTGGTGTGACACAAGACACTGCTTCACTGCGTCTGGTGTGACACAAGATACTGCTTCACTGCGTCTGGTGTGACACAAGATACTGCTTCACTGCGTCTAGTGTGACACAAGATACTGCTTCACTGCGTCTGGTGTGACACAAGACACTGCTTCACTGCGTCTGGTGTGACACAAGATACTGCTTCACTGCGTCTAGTGTGACACAAGATACTGCTTCACTGCGTCTGGTGTGACACAAGACACTGCTTCACTGCGTCTGGTGTGACACAAGACACTGCTTCACTGCGTCTGGTGTGACACAAGACACTGCTTCACTGTGTCTAGTGTGACACAAGACACTGCTTCACTGTGTCTAGTGTGACACAAGACACTGCTTCACTGCGTCTGGTGTGACACAAGACACTTCATATTATCCGGCGTGACAGACAAGTGTCTCCCAGTGAGTAATAAATCTATGGTCCACACTTGTCACAAAGTAATCAAAGCCAAGCCACGGTTACAGTGGCTTGGCTTGGACCAAAGCCAAGCCACGGTTACAGTAGCTTGGCTTGGACCAAAGCCAAGCCACGGTTACAGTGGCTTGGCTTGGACCAAAGCCAAACCACGGTTACAGTGGCTTGGCTTGGACCAAAGCCAGAATTCCAAAGAAACAAAAATAGGTTTTGTACACTGGCTTCTTGTTGAGGTCAGTCAACAAAGATGGCTGCCAGGGGGGATACCAATAATAGCAGATAAATAAAGATAAAGATGGGAAAAAAGGTGGATAAAGAGGTATATATGGATAAGAAATATGTGGAAGAATAAGACACATGTGCAACACCTGGGGATCTTTATTCTGAAGACGTTTCGCCCACTAGTGGCTTGATCAGCTCAACATAGAGGCTCAAATATCCTATGTATTGAATTGACGAAAGCATTGCTTGGAGACACGTCTTTTGAACAACGATACCCAGGTGTTTCACAGGTATTGCACAGGTGTTGCACAGGTTTCTTATTTATCAACTTGTCGGTATTGTGTACCATTAATGTTAAGATTGTGTGGAGGTACAATCATGGGGCTTCACCAGTGGTATAACACAAGAGGAAACCCGAGTCCCTAACCTCCCTCAGGTGAGAGTCCCTCACCTCCCTCAGGTGAGAGTCCCTCACCTCCCTCAGGTGAGAGTCCCTCACCTCCCTCAGGTGAGAGTCCCTCACCTCCCTCAGGTGAGAGTCCCTCACCTCCCTCAGGTGAGAGTCCCTCACCTCCCTCAGGTGAGAGTCCCTCACCTCCCTCTGGTGAGAGTCCCTAACCTCCCTCAGGTGAGAGTCCCTCACCTCCCTCAGGTGAGAGTCCCTCACCTCCCTCAGGTGAGAGTCCCTCACCTCCCTCAGGTGAGAGTCCCTCACCTCCCTCAGGTGAGAGTCCCTCACCTCCCTCTGGTGAGAGTCCCTCACCTCCCTCAGGTGAGAGTCCCTCACCTCCCTCAGGTGAGAGTCCCTCACCTCCCTCAGGTGAGAGTCCCTCACCTCCCTCTGGTGATGCGACAACATAACTGCAACACCAGACTGCACGCTGATAGTCCATAACCCAAAAAATAAGCGTGACTGACTCACCTGAATTCGAATTGGCAATTTGCTGACTTTTGATGAAGAATTCGAGTGAAGACCCTGACGTGTGTGTGTGTGTGTGTACTCACCTATTTGTACTCACCTATTTGTGGTTGCAGGGGTCGAGTCTTAGCTCCTGGCCCCGCCTCTTCACCGGTTGCTACTGGGCCCTCTCTCTCCCCGCTCCATGAGCTTTATCAAACCTCGTCTTAAAACTGTGTATGGTTCCTGCCTCCACTACGTCATTTTCTAGGCTATTGCACTGCCTTACAACTCTATGACTGAAGAAATACTTCCTAATATCTCTCTGACTCATTTGTGTCTTCAACTTCCAATTGTGGCCTCTTGTATCTGTGTCCCCTCCCTGGAACATCCTGTCTTTGTCCACCTTGTCTATTCCACGCAGTATTTTATATGTCGTTATCATGTCTCCCCTGACCCTCCTGTCCTCCAGTGTCGTCAGGCCGATTTCCCTTAATCTTTCTTCATAGGACATTCCCCTTAGCTCTGGAACTAACCTTGTCGCAAACCTTTGTACTTTCTCTAGTTTCTTGACGTGCTTTCGCCCTTGTGGCTTAGCGCTTCTTTTTGATTATAATAATAATAATTGACGTGCTTTATCAAGTGCGGGTTCCAAACAGGTGCTGCATACTCCAGTATGGGCCTGACATACACGGTGTACAGTGTCTTGAACGATTCCTTACTAAGGTATCGGAATGCTGTTCTCAGGTTTCCCAGGCGCCCATATGCTGCAGCAGTTATCTGATTGATGTGTGCTTCCGGAGACATGCTCGGTGTTATACTCACCCCAAGATCTTTCTCCTTGAGTGAGGTTTGCAGTCTTTGGCCACCTAGCCTATACTCTGTCTGTGGTCCTCTGTGCCCTTCCCCTATCTTCATGACTTTGCATTTGACAGGATTAAATTCGAGAAGCCATTTGCTGGACCAGGTGTCCAGTCTGTCCAGGTCTCTTTGAAGTCCTGCCTGGTCCTCATCAGATTTAATTCTCCTCATTAACTTCACATCATCTGCAAACAGGGACACTTCTGAGTCTAACCCTTCCATCATGTCGTTCACATATACCAAAAATAGCACTGGTCCTAGGACCGACCCCTGTGGGACCCCGCTCGTCACAGGTGCCCACTGTGATACATCATTACGTACCATGACTCGTTGTTGCCTCCCTGTCAGGTATTCTCTGATCCATTGCAGTGCCCTTCCTGTTATATGCGCCTGATGCTCTAGCTTCTGCACTAATCTCTTGTGAGGAACTGTGTCAAAGGCCTTCTTGCAGTCCAAGAAGATGCAATCAACCCACCCCTCTCTCTCGTGTCTTCTGTTATTTTATCATAAAACTCCAGAAGGTTTGTGGCACAGGATTTGCCTTCCATGAATCCGTGCTGGTTGGCATTTATACTCTTGTTCCGTTCCAGGTGCTCCACCACTCTCCTCCTGATAATCTTCTCCATAACTTTGCATACTATACACGTCAATGACACAGGTCTATAGTTTAGTGCCTCTTTTCTGTCTCCTTTTTTAAAAATGGGAACTACATTTGCCGTCTTCCATACCTCAGGTAGTTGCCCAGTTTCCAGGGACGTGTTGAAGATTGTGGTAAGTGGCACGCACAACATATCTGCTCCCTCTCTAAGGACCCACGGGGAGATGTTGTTCGGTCCCATTGCCTTTGAGGTATCGATGTCCCTTAGCAGTTTCTTCACCTCCTCCTCATCTGTATGTATGTCGTCCAACACTTGTTGGTGTATTCCTTGCTGGTGTCCCCAGCTGATCTGTCCCCCAGAGTCCTTCCTGTCTCTACTGTAAATACTTCCTTAAATCTCGTGTTGAGCTCCTCACATACCTCTTGATCGTTTCTTGTGAGTTCTCCACCTTCTTTCCTCAGCCTTATCACCTGGTCCTTGACTGTTGTCTTCCTCCTAATGTGGCTATACAGAAGTTTCGGGTCAGATTTGACTTTCGATGCTATGTCGTTTTTATACTGTCGCTGGGCCTCCCTCCTTATCTGTGCATACTCGTTTCTGGCTCTTCTACTAATCTCCTTGTTTTCCTGGGTCCTATGCCTCCTGTACCTTTTCCATTCTCTGTTGCACTTAGTTTTTGCCTCCCTACACCTTCGGGTAAACCAAGGACTCGTTTTGGTCTTCCTATTATTTCTGTTTCCCTTGGGAACAAACCTTTCCTCTGCCTCCTTGCACTTTGTTGCCACATATTCCATTATCTCGTTTACTGATTTTCCTACCATTTCTCTGTCCCACTGAACCTCCTGCAGGAAGTTTCTCATACCTGTGTAGTCCCCCCTTTTATAGTTTGGCCTGTCCCCTTCAGTTCCTGTTACCTTCTCC
>NW_027196236.1:0-101167 GCF_038502225.1 Cherax quadricarinatus
TTCTTCCCGTCTTACCAATGTTTCAGTGACCTTTCTTCCCGTCTTACCAATGTTTCAGTGAGTCTTACCAATGTTTCATTGAGCTTCTTCCCGTCTTACCAATGCTTCAGAGAGCTTCTTCTCGTTTTACCAATGTTTCAGTGAGCTTCCTCCCGTTTAACAATGTTTTGAGCTTCTTCCCGTCTTACCAATGTTTCAGTGAGCTTCCTCCCGTCTTATAAATGTTTCAGAGAGCTTCTTCCCTTCTTACCAATGTTTCAGTGAGCTTCTTCCCATCTTACCAATGTTTCAGTGAGCTACTTTCCGTCTTACCAATGTTTCAGTGAGCTTCTTCCCATCTTACCAACGTTTCAGTGAGCTTCTTCCCGTCTTACCAATGTTTCATTGAGCTTCTTCCCATCTTACCAATCTTTCAGTGAGCTTCTTCCCATCGTACCAATGTTTCAGTGAGCTTCTTCCCGCCTTACCAATGGCTCAGTGAGCTTCTTCCTGTCTTACCAATGTTTCAGTGAGCTTCTTCCCGTCTTACCAATGTTTCAGTGACCTTCGCGTCTGACCAATGTTTCAGTGGGCTTCTTCCCGCCTTACCAATGTTTCAGTGAGCTTCTTCCCGTCTTACCAATGTCTCATTGAGCTTCTTCCCGTCTTACCATTCTTTCAGTGAGCTTCTTCCCGTCTTACCTATGTTTCAGTGAGCTTCTTCCCGTCTTACCAATGTCTCACTGAGCTTCTTCCCGTCTTACCAATGTTTCAGTGAGCTTCTTCCCGTCTTACCAATGTTTCAGTGAGCTTCTTCCCGTCTTACCAATGTTTCCGTGAGCTTCTTCCCGTCTTACCAATGTTTCAGTCAGCTTCTTCCCGTCTTACCAAAGTTTCAGTGAGCTTCTTCTCGTCTTACCAATGTCTCATTGAGCTTCTTCCCGTCTTACCAATGTTTCAGTGAGCTTCTTCCCGTCTTATCAATGTCTCAGTGAGCTTCTACCCGTCTTTCCAATGTTTCAGTGAGCTTCTTCCCCTCTTACCAATGTCTCAGTGAGCTTCTTCCCGTCTTACCAATGTTTCAGTGAGCTTCTTCCCGTCTTACTAATGTTTCAGTGAGCTTCTTCCCTCTTACCGTCTTGACTACCAATGTTTCAGTGAGTCTTTTCCGTCTTTCCAGGGTGAGCTTCTTCCCGTCTTACCAATGTTTCAGTGAGCTTCTTCCCGTCTTACCAATGTTACAGTCTTCCCGTCTTACCAATGTTTCAGTGAGCTTCTTCCCGTCTTACCAATTTTTCAGTGAGCTTCTTCCCGTCTTACCATTGTTTCAGTGAGCTTCTTCCCGTCTTACCAATGTTTCAGTGAGCTTCTTCATCTTACCGTCTTACCAATGTTTCAGTGAGCTTCTTCCCGTCTTACCAATGTTTCAGTGAGCTTCTTCCAGTCTTACCAATGTTTCAGTAAGCTTCTTCCCGTCTTTCCAATGTTTCAGTGAGCTTCTTCCTGTCTTACCAATGTTTCAGTGAGCTTTTTCCCGTCTTACCAATGTCTCAGTGAGCTTCTTCCCGTCTTACCAATGTTTCAGTGACCTTCTTCCATTCTTACCAATGTTTCAGTGAGCTTCTTCCCGTCTTACCAATGTTTCAGTGAGCTTCTTCCTGTCTTACCAATGTCTCAGTGAGCTTCATCCCGTCTTATGTTTCAAATGTCTCAGTGAGCTTCTTCCCAGTCTTACCAATGTCTCAATGAGCTTCTTCCCGTCTTACCAATGTTTCAGTGAGCGTCTTCTTTACCAATGTTTCCCGTCTTTCCAATGTTTCAGAGAGGTTTCTTTGAGCTTCCTCCCTTCTTAGCAGTGTGAGCTTCTTCCCGTCTTACCAATGTTTCAGTGAGCTTCTTCCCGTCTTACCAATGTTTCAGTGATTTTCTTCCCGTCTTACCAATGTTTCAGTGAGCTTCTTCCCGTCTTACCAATGTTTCAGTGAGCTTCTTCCCGTCTTACAATTTTTCATTTAGCTTCTTCCGTCTTACCAATGTTTCAGTGAGCTTCTTCCCGTCTTACCAATGTTTCAGTGAGCTTCTTCCCGTCTTACCAATGTTTCAGTGAGCTTCTTCCCGTCTTACCAATGTCTCAGTGAGCTTCTTCCCGTCTTACCAATGTTTCAGTGAGCTTCTTCCCGTCTTACCAATGTTTCAGTGAGCTTCTTCCCGTCTTACCAATGTTTCAGGGTGAGCTTCTTCCCGTCTTACCAATGTTTCAGTGAGCTTCTTCCCGTCATACCAATGTCTCAGTGAGCTTCTTCCCGTCTTACCAATGTTTCAGTCGGCTTCTTCCCGTCTTACCAATGTTTCAGTGAGCTTCTTCTCGTCTTACCAATGTCTCATTGAGCTTCTTCCCGTCTTACCAATGTTTCAGTGAGCTTCTTCCTGTCTTACCAATGTTTCAGTGAGCTTCCTCCCGTGTTTCCAATGTTTCAGTCAGCTTCTTTCCGTCTTACCAATGTTTCAGTGAGCTTTTTCCCGTCTTACCAATGTTTCAGTGAGCTTCTTTCCGTCTTACCAATGTTTCAGTGAGCTTCATCCTGTCTTACCAATGTTTCAGTGAGCTTCTTCCCGTCTTACCAATGTTTCAGAGAGTTTCTTCCCGTCTTACCAATGTTTCAGTGAGCTTCTTCCCGTCTTACCAATGTTTCAGTGAGCTTCTTCCCGTCTTACCAATGTTTCAGTGAGCTTCTTCCCGTCTTACCAATGTTTCAGTGAGCTTCTTCCCGTCTAACTAATGTTTCAGTGAGATTCTTCCCGTCTTACCAATGTTTCAATGAGCTTCTTCCCGTCTTACCAATCTTTCAGTGAGATTCTTTCTTTCCGTCTTTACCAATGTTTCAGTGAGCTTCTTCCCGTATTCTCAGTGAACTTCTTCCCGTCTTACTAATGTTTCAGTGAGCTTCTTCCCGTCTTCCCAATGTTTCAGTGAGCTTCTTCCCGTCTTACCAATGTTTCAGTGAGCTTCTTTCCGTCTTACCAATGTTTCAGTGAGCTTGTTCCCGTCTTACCAATGTTTCAGTGAGCTTCTTCCCGTCTTACCAATGTTTCAGTGAGCTTCTTCCCGTCTTACTTATGTTTCAGTGAGCTTCCTCCTGTCTTACCAATGTTTCAGTGAGCTTCTTCCCATCTTACCAATGTTTTAAGTGAGTTTCTTCCCGTCTTACCAATGTTTCAGTGAGCTTCTTCCCCTCTTACCAATGTTTCAGTGAGCTTCTTCCCGTCTTACCAATATTTCAGTTAGCTTCTTCCCGTCTTACCAATGTTTCAGTGAGCTTCTTTCCGTCTTACCAATGTTTAGGGTGAGCTTCTTCCAGTCTTTCCAATGTTTCTGTGAGGTTCTTCCCGTCTTACAAATGTCTCAGTTAGCTTCTTCCCGTCTTACCAATGTCTCAGTGAGCTTCTTCCCGTCTTACAAATGTCTCAGTTAGCTTCTTCCCATCTTACCAATGTCTCAATGAGCTTCTTCCCGTCTTACCAATGTTTCAGTGAGCGTCTTTCCGTCTTTCCAATGTTTAGGGTGAGCTTCTTCCCGTCTTTCCAATGTTTCAGTGAGCTTCTTCCCGTCTTACCAATGTTACAGTCATTTTCCTCCCGTCTTACCAATGTTTCAGTGAGCTTCTTCCCGTCTTACCAATGTTTCAGTGAGCTTCTTCCCGTCTTACCAATGTTTCAGTGAGCTTCTTCCTGTCTTACCAATGTTTCAGTGAGCTTCATCCCGTCTTACCAATGTTTCAGTGAGCTTCATCCCGTCTTACCAATGTTTCAGTGAGCTTCTTCCCGTCTTACCAATGTTTCCGTTAGCTTCTTTCCGTTTTGCTAATGTTTCAGTGAGCTTCTTCCTGTCTTACCAATGTTTCAGTGAGCTTCATCCCGTCTTACCAATGTCTCAGTGAGCTTCTTCCCGTCTTACCAATGTCTCAGTGAGCTTCTTCCTGTCTTACCAATGTTTCAGTGAGCTTCATCCCGTCTTACCAATGTCTCAGTGAGCTTCTTCCCGTCTTACCAATGTCTCAGTGAGCTTCTTCCCGTCTTACAAATGTCTCAGTTAGCTTCTTCCCATCTTACCAATGTCTCAATGAGCTTCTTCCCGTCTTACCAATGTTTCAGTGAGCGTCTTTCCGTCTTTCCAATGTTTAGGGTGAGCTTCTTCCCGTCTTTCCAATGTTTCAGTGAGCTTCTTCCCGTCTTACCAATGTTACAGTCATTTTCCTCCCGTCTTACCAATGTTTCAGTGAGCTTCTTCCCGTCTTACCAATGTTTCAGTGAGCTTCTTCCCGTCTTACCAATGTTTCAGTGAGCTTCTTCCTGTCTTACCAATGTTTCAGTGAGCTTCATCCCGTCTTACCAATGTTTCAGTGAGCTTCATCCCGTCTTACCAATGTTTCAGTGAGCTTCTTCCCGTCTTACCAATGTTTCCGTTAGCTTCTTTCCGTCTTGCTAATGTTTCAGTGAGCTTCATCCCGTCTTACCAATGTTTCAGTGAGCTTCTTCCCGTCTTACCAATGTTTCCGTTAGCTTCTTTCCGTCTTGCTAATGTTTCAGTGAGCTTCTTCCTGTCTTACCAATGTCTCAGTGAGCTTCTTCCCGTCTTACAAATGTCTCAGTTAGCTTCTTCCCGTCTTACCAATGTCTCAGTGAGCTTCTTCCCGTCTTACCAATGTCTCAGTGAGCTTCTTCCCGTCTTACAAATGTCTCAGTTAGCTTCTTCCCGTCTTACCAATGTCTCAGTGAGCTTCTTCCCGTCTTACCAATGTCTCAGTGAGCTTCTTCCCGTCTTACCAATGTCTCAGTGAGCTTCATCCCGTCTTACCAATGTCTCAGTGAGCTTCTTCCCGTCTTACCAATGTCTCAGTGAGCTTCTTCCCGTCTTACAAATGTCTCAGTGAGCTTCTTCCCGTCTTACCAATGTCTCAGTGAGCTTCTTCCCGTCTTACCAATGTCTCAGTGAGCTTCTTCCCGTCTTACAAATGTCTCAGTTAGCTTCTTCCCATCTTACCAATGTCTCAATGAGCTTCTTCCCGTCTTACCAATGTTTCAGTGAGCTTCTTCCAGTCTTACCAATGTCTCAGTTAGCTTCTTCCCGTCTTACCAATGTCTCAGTGAGCTTCTTCCCGTCTTACCAATGTCTCAGTGAGCTTCTTCCCGTCTTACCAATGTCTCAGTGAGCTTCCTCCTCGTCTTGATAATCTCAGTTACAACATTAACACCCCTCCTTCAGAGTGCAGATACTGTACTTCCCATCTCCAGGACTCAAGTCCGGCCTGCCGGTTTCCCTGAACCCCTTCATAAATGTTACTTTGCTCACACTCCAACAGCACGTCAAGTATTAAAAACCATTTGTCTCCATTCACTCCTATCAAACACGCTCACGCATGCCTGCTGGAAGTCCAAGCCCCTCGCACACAAAACCTCCTTTACCCCTCCCTCCAACCTTTCCTAGGCCGACCCCTACCCCGCCTTCCTTCCACTACAGACTGATACACTCTTGAAGTGACTCTGTTTCGCTCCATTCTCTCTACATGTCCGAACCACCTAAACAACCCTTCCTCAGCCCTCTGGACAACAGTTTTGGTAATCCCGCACCTCCTCCTAACTTCCAAACTACGAATTCTCTGCATTATATTCACACCACACATTGCCCTCAGACATGACATCTCCACTGCCTCCAGCCTTCTCCTCGCTGCAACATTCATCACCCATGCTTCACACCCATATAAGAGCGTTGGTAAAACTATACTCTCATACATTCCCCTCTTTGCCTCCAAGGACAAAGTTCTTTGTCTCCACAGACTCCTAAGTGCACCACTCACCCTTTTCCCCTCATCAATTCTATGATTCACCTCATCTTTCATAGACCCATCCGCTGACACGTCCACTCCCAAATATCTGAATACATTCACCTCCTCCATACTCTCTCCCTCCAATCTGATATCCAATCTTTCATCACCTAATCTTTTTGTTATCCTCATAACCTTACTCTTTCCTGTATTCACTTTTTGTTTTCTTCTTTTGCACACCCTACCAAATTCATCCATCAATCTCTGCAACTTCTCTTCAGAATCTCCCTAGAGCACAGTGTCATCAGCAAAGAGCAACTGTGACAACTCCCACTTTATGTGTGATTCTTTATCTTTTAACTCCACGCCTCTTGCCAAGACCCTGGCATTTACTTCTCTTACAACCCCATCTATAAATATATTAAACAACCATGGTGACATCACACATCCTTGTCTAAGGCCTACTTTTACTGGGAAATAATTTCCCTCTTTCCTACATACTCTAACTTGAGCCTCACTATCCTCGTAAAAACTCTTCACTGCTTTCAGTAACCTACCTCCTACACCATACACCTGCACCTCCTCTTTTAGTTTATAAACCTTCACCTCTCTCTTCCATGATGCTTCTGTTCTCCTTGTACCCCACCTACCTTTTACTCTTAGTGTAGCTACAACTAGAAAGTGATCTGATATATCTGTGGCCCCTCTATAAACATGTACATCCTGAAGTCTACTCAACAGTCTTTTATCTACCAATACATAATCCAACAAACTACTGTCATTTCGCCCTACATCATATCTTGTATACTTATTTATCCTCTTTTTCTTAAAATATGTATTACCTATAACTAAACCCCTTTCTATACAAAGTTCAATCAAAGGGCTCCCATTATCATTTACACCTGGCACCCTAAACTTTCCTACCACACCCTCTCTAAAAGTTTCTCCTACTTTAGCATTCAGATCCCCTACCACAATTACTCTCTCACTTGGTCCAAAGGCTCCTATACATTCATTTAACATCTCCCAAAATCTCTCTCTCTCCTCTACATTCCTCTCTTCTCCAGGTGCATACACGCTTATTATGACCCACTTTTCACATCCAACCTTGTGAAGGCTTACTCAGCCCTGTAACAACTTCAGGCAGTATTACCAAGGCTGGCTCCTCCTCAGGAAAATTAATGAATAGAAAAAGAAATAATAACAGACAAACATAAACACTTTATTATATAGAGAATATAAAACACTTAAATATGAAATATTAATCCTACATTAAAGAAAATGAAAAATGAAAAATATAAATGATAACTGAATTCAACGCTAATATATATAGGGGTGTCTGGTGTTGGTGACACTGAGTGTTGTTGAAATCGTAGCAGTTGCTGATGATGGGGGGGGGTCTCAGGTGTTGGTTACAACCCGATGACAGGAAAGCAGGTTCTTTACCACTGCAATGATGAGGGGTTACCTCCTGCAATTTCATACAGGTGCACAGCTAATTAAATCCAAAAAGGGGAAGTCTCAGGATGTTAGTCCATCTCCATCAGTTCTGCTCGTTGATTGGCAGGTGACCCTCTCTGTCATCCAAGCTGGAAAGATAGACAGGTTACCCACTGCTTAAGAAATCTCTTTCCATGATAAGTACAATACCTAAAAGATGTGGTGATTATTACAACAGTCAACCTAGAGCAAGACTGAAAGGACTAAGTTTATTATTGGTCAAAAGTGAAGCTTTCAACCAATAAATCCACTAGAATACAAGGCAGGCATGTACTTACAGTAGTGCTGGGAGCTGTGAGTCTAGTGATTACTGTTTGGACCGTAGCCCCACACGTCACCTTTCGGGGGGGGGGGGAAGAAGGAGGGGAAGGGATAACGGAAGCTAGACTGACCCTACCTTAACCAGCAGCCGGCAGTCAAACTATCATTTTCGGGTTGGGGGAAAAAAGGCGGGAATAGCGGGAGCTTGACTTACCCTACCTTAACAAGTAGCCGGCAATGAAACTATTGTTACTGTATACTCCCTCTCTACTCCTATCTATTGAACTTTTCCCTCACACTCCCCCATACCAAGATTTATAGTCAAGGAGTATAAGAAGAATAGGTGAGGAAAAAGTTCTAACATGTGGAAGTCGCATAAGGCAAGAAATCTTCTGCTGACTGTCACGACTTAACCAGTCAGAGAAATAATTGGATGAACCATTGATATACACAATATGGAACTTAAAAGCCTGGAGTGCCAATGTCCACCTCAAGAGGCGACTGTTGGTTCACTTAAAAGTTTCTAGGTATATCAAAGGTTTGTGGTCAGTTTCTAAAATGAATTCTTTTCCCAGCAAATAAAATTTAAGTTTGGAGATACCCCACACGAGGGCCACACATTCCTTTTCTATGGTAGAGTATCTCGTTTCTGCGGGAAGGAGTTTCTGGCTTAGGAAGCATACAGGGAAGGGAGTACCATCATGGTATTGTAGTAGCACCGCACCTAAGCCAGTATTGGAGGCATCAGTTCTTAAACAAAATGTTTTATTAATATCTGGAATCTTAAGTATAGGATCTTTCGAAAAGATACTTTTAATCTCATTAAACTTTTCCCAAGCTACGTCGGAAAGTTCAAGAGGTTCCTTCACAGATTTTTAAGGAAGTCGGATAAGATGCCTGTAAGATCAGTAAGGTTCAGGATAAACCGTGCATAAAAATTTACAGAACCAAGAAAGCTACGCATGAGCTTCTTAGTTTCGGGGAATTTAAATTCTAATAAAGCTTTGATCTTACTAGGGGGAGGCTTCAGAGAGTTATTAGAAAGTATCAGTCCAAGATATCTAATCTTGTTATACCCAAGGAAGCATTTCTTCGGCTTGGCAGTGAGGCCATGTGAGCGTAACCTACGCAAAACTGATGTTAATGTTTGGATATGTTCACCCCACGTGGATGTCATTACGTAAATGTTATCAAAATAAACTGAAACGTTTGGCATATTACCCAAGACCTTTCTCATTAGTCTCACGTAGGTAGCACAGGCAGTTACCAAACCGAAGGGCATAGTTCTATTTTGCATCAGTTCTTGGTGTGTAGGAAAAGCGGTGTACTGCTTAGAAGAAGGATCTAACATTACTTGATGATATGCCTGCACAATATCAATCTCTGAAAAGAAGGAAGAGTCATAAAATTTGTGTAGATCGCTATCTATTAAGGGCATAGGCTCAGCATCCCACCGAGTTATAGCATTAAGGCCTCTGAAGTCAATAGCAAGTCTATATGAATTATCCGCCTTCTTAACCGTGACTACTGGTGGACAATATGAAGATACTGAAGGTTCAATGATCTTTAGTTTTAATAATTTGTCTACCTCTCGGTCAAATGCATCCCTAAGGTGAACTGGAACTATGTATAATTTTCGTTTGATAGGATTGTCCGTCACTAAGTCAATCTTATGGACTACCGTGGAGGTAACACCTGGAATATCAGTAAAGACGTCTGAAAAGTTACTCGCACACTGAAGTAGTTCATGTCTCTTACGGTCATCCAAAGATTCATTAATATTAATGTTGGTTGCGTCCGAGTGGTCAAAAGTCACCAAGTCATGTAGTTCTTCATCATAGTCTAAGTTAGAGGTGTCAATTACGCACAACTTACATTCTTCAGTTGACTTATCAAGTTCGTGTGGAAAAACTAAGTCAAAGTTGTTAAGGCAGTTAACCGAATTTCTTCGGTAATATTTCTTAAGGATGTTGATATGATAAAGTTTAGGTTTCCCCTTGACTTCTATGAGGTAGTCAACTTTCCCACAAATTTTTAATACTTTATATGGACCTTTCCATGCTACTAATAATTTATTTGACTTAATCGGCAAAAGTACAAGAACTTCATCCCCTACTTTAAAACTTCTCCTCTGACTTTTGGAATCAAAATAGGTTTTGTACTGGTCCATTGACAAGCTTAAGTTTTTCGAAACTATGTCAGAGGTCTCCTCAAGTTTGGATCTAAGGTCAAGGAGAAACTGGTAAGAAGACTGAACCTCAGCATTTACCTCCTCATTAGTCCATAAGTCATGAAGGATGGACACTGGGCCTCTGGCCTGTCTACCATAGAGAAGTTCAAAAGGTGAAAACCCCAAAGAGCCACTGGGTACTTCCCTCATGGCAAACAAAGCACAGGGTAGGTAACGATGCCACTCCTTAGGTTTAAGGGAGCAAAGTTTCCTTAAAATGGACTTGAGAATCGAATGCTGGCGCTCAATCCTCCCATTACAGCTGGGATGATAGGGTGTGGTGAAGAGAGGCTTCACTCCCAGAAGTTGGTATAGATGTTGCATTAAGTCAGATGTGAATTGTGTCCCACGGTCAGACAAAATTTCTCTAGGGATGCCCACTCTGGAGAAGATGGACAAAAGGGCTTCAGCCACCTCTGTAGTAGTTATGGTCTTTAAGGGTATGGCTTCAGGGAAACTCGAAGCATAATCAACTAATGTTAATATATATCTATGTCCCCCAGATGACAGTGGAGATAAAGGATCAACGATGTCAATAGCTACTCTTTCAAAACGTACCGTAAAGACTGGCATTTTGACCATAGGTACTCGCCTGGTACCTCGGGAGGATGACAGTTGGCAAACTTTACACGATCTACAATAGGTAGTGATATCTGAGGACATTTTTGGCAAAAAATAGGTTTCCCTAATTTTATTTAAGGTTTTACGATGCGAGAAATGTCCGGCCACTGGCAGGTCATGAGCCATTTTAAGAACGGTCTCTCTGCACTGACTTGGAACAACTAAGATGGAATAGTCTATCTCATCTGAATTTAATTTGAATACTGACTTGTACAAGATACCTTTTATATATTCAAATTTATATGAAAAGTTTTTCCTTTGGATAACTTGATTTTGTTTAGCGGCATCATGGCAATTCTGAAGAGAAGGGCAATTACGTTGGAAATTGACAAAGTAGTCCTTCGATATATCTAAAGGCTTAAAGTCAGGGAAAATCAAAGGATGGACAGTAGGAGAAACCTGGGCCTTGGTCTGAGCCCTAGTCAAGACATTTATGGTATCGGAGGTGATATCTTCACTTTCATCAACCTCAGAAGGAAGAATGGCATCTTTTACATTACCTATTAGTACGGAGCAAGAAATGATGAGAGCTAGTACGGCTTCAGACCAACCTGTGAACCATTTAGACCTAATGTAACAACGGGTGGTAGGAAAAGTGTCCGTACGGCCCTAGTAGTCTGAAAGTATAGCAGAGGAATGAGTTTCTTTAAGGTTAGGGAACAGTTTATCAGAAATGACTATACATGTGCATCCAGTGTCTCGTAAAATGGTAGATACATTAAGTCCATTAACTGTTCCTGAACAGAAGGGTGCTTGGTCATTACAGTCTTTAAAACATCTTCCAACTTTTTGGACCTTCTTAGAAGGACAATCTGGACGTTTATGTCCCTTAACACCACACAAATGACTAACAGGAATAAAAGAAGTCATTTTACTTTCCACTAGAGGCTTTGATTTCTTAAGGTCTGATGAACCCTTGCCCTTAGGGTTCGATCCCTTTAGGTCTTTATAGAAATTGTGAGCCTCAGCATACAGGTCAGCAGCCTCAGGAACTTCCTCAGCTTTAATCAAGTTATGTTCTCTAATGAATGTTCGTATCTGGTGAGGAAGAGCTGTCAGGAACTGGTCAGCAACCATGAAGTCTCTAAGAGATTCATAACTGTGATCAATTCCTGAACTCTCTATCCAAAAGTCGAACAAACGAAAGAGTGTTACCTGTAACTGCTGAAAGTTCTGGCCAGGCTGTAAGGTGGCATACCTGAAATCTTTCCTGTAAGAATTAGTGGTTTTTTGATATGCTTTAAGGATTGCCTTCTTCAGTAGGTTATAATTACATATGATATCCTGCAACAAAGTTGCATAGATATTCAATGCTGTACCAGAAAATAACATTCCTAACCTGGTAGCCCAGGTGTCAGCAGGTAAATTAGGTGTTGGAATACGTGCACTGGCTGCATGATGTTCAATTACTCCTTCCTCTAATTGTTGTTGTGTAAGAGTTAACTTTCTATTCTCTAATTCAAGGCGAGATTTTTCGAGCTCGCGATCCTTTTCTCTCTTTATTAACTCAAGTTCTCTAGCTTTTTCCTCACTTTCTCTAGCTTTTTCCTCACCTTCTCTAGCTTTTTCCTCAACTTCTCTATCCTTTGCTCTTTCCTCAAGTTCTCTTAATTTAACTTGTTCTTCACGTACTCTAGCTCTCTCCTCATGATCAAGTCTATCACGCTCCTTTTTGTCTTCTCTCTCTCTTTCTGTCTTTCTTGGATTTCTCTCTCAATTCTCTCTCTCTCCTTTTTCTCTTCTCTTTCGATTCTCTCTCCTTTTTTTCTTCTCTTTCCCTTTCTAACTGTCTTTCTTCTCTCTCAATTCTCTCTCTTTCAAGTCTTTCCTGGATCTTAGCACTAATGAAAGATTCTAATTTTTTCCCTGTTATTCCTAACTTACTTCCAGCATTCATCCAAAACTGGTATTCATCCATACTTGCAAGAATAACTTAAACTATCAGGGGAAATGAAATGGGTATTAAAGAAAACGAAGGGTTCAATTCCTGCTCTGCTCAAACTGTAAATAAACCAGAGGGCTCGATCCCTACTTCAATTAAACAATATGTATTAATTAAACCGAAGGGTTCTATGCCGGCTCCGAGCAAACAGTAAGTAGAATGGCGTCCCTTGACCATCCAATCTTCTCACCAACAAATCAAGAGTGTTCTATGACAGTTCCCTTGATGTAATAAAGAACTCAATGAAACAAATTGTCACTGGAAAATCTCAGGTCCCTAGAGTCTAATCCTCCAAAGTGTTTCAAGCTCACACAAAAATAGATGGCAGAATTAACTAGTATTCCTGCCTTGAATTCAACGCTAATATATATAGGGGTGTCTGGTGTTGGTGACACTGAGTGTTGTTGAAATCGTAGCAGTTGCTGATGATGGAGGGGGGTCTCAGGTGTTGGTTACAACCCACCAGTTCGTTCTTCACAGTATAGCCTTGAGTATTATATCCCGATGACAGGAAAGCAGGTTCTTTACCACTGCAATGATGAGGGGTTACGTCCTGCAATTTCATACAGGTGCACAGCTAATTAAATCCAAAAAGGGGAAGTCTCAGGATGTTAGTCCATCTCCATCAGTTCTGCTCGTTGATTGGCAGGTGACCCTCTCTGTCATCCAAGCTGGAAAGATAGACAGGTTACCCACTGCTTAAGAAATCACTCTCCATGATAAGTACAATACCTAAAAGATGTGGTGATTATTACAACAGTCAACCTAGAGCAAGACTGAAAGGACTAAGTTTATTATTGGTCAAAAGTGAAGCTTTCAACCAATAAATCCACTAGAATACAAGGTAGGCATGTACTTACAGTAGTGCTGGGAGCTGTGAGTCTAGTGATTACTGTTTGGACCGGAGCCCCACACGTCACCTTTCGGGGGGGGGGGGGACGAAGGAGGGGAAGTAATAGCGGGAGCGAGACTGACCCTACGTTAACAAGCAGCCGGCAGTCAAACTATCACTTTCGGGGTGGGGGAAAAAAGGCTGTAATAGAGGGAGCTTGACTTACCCTACCTTAACAAGTAGCCGGCAATGAAACTATTGTTACTATATACTCCCTCTCTACTCCTATCTATTGAACTTTTCCCTCACAAACCTTTACTTTAATCCACATAATTCTTGAATTTACACATTCATGTTCTCTTTTCTCCTTCCATAACTGATCCTTCAACATTACTGCTACCCCTTCCTTTGCTCTAACTCTCTCAGATACTCCAGATTTAATCCCATTTATTTCCCTCCATCGAAACTCCCCTACCCCCTTCAGCTTTGTTTCGCTTAGGGCCAGGACATCCAACTTCTTTTATTGTATCACTCTTGTTTTATTGTATCATTGTTTTATTGTATCACTATTGTTGTATTGTATCACCATTGTTGTATTGTATCACAATTGTTTTTTGTATCACCCTTGTTTTATTGTATCACCATTGTTTTATTGTATCACCATTGTTTTATTGTATCACCATTGTTTTATTGAACATAAGAACATAAGAAAGAAGGAACACTGCAACAGGCCTACTGACCCATGCGCAGCAGGTTCATGTCCCCCCCGGATTAGCCCAATGACCCACCCAGTCTGGTCACCTCCACTTAAGGAAAGAGCACTGCGCCATACCCAGCAGCACAAGCTAGTCAGGTCTAACTCACCCTCCCACACCCACTCATGTATTTTTCTAACCTATTTTTAAAACTACTAAACGTTTTAGCCTGAATAACTGTACTCGGGAGTTCCACTCACCCACAACTCGATTACCAAACCAGTGCTTTCCTGTATCCTTCCTGAATCTGAATTTTTCCAACTTGAAACCATTGTTGCGAGTCTTGTCTTGGCTGGAAATTTTCAGCACGCTATTTACATCCCCTTTATTTATTCCTGTTTTCCATTTATACACCTCGATCATATCCCCCCTAATTCTACGCCTTTCGAGAGAGTGCAGATTCAGGGCCCTCAGTCTATCCTCATAGGGAAGATTTCTGATACATGGGATCAACTTTGTCATCTTCCTCTGTACGTTTTCCAGAGCATTTATATCCATTCTGTAATACTGTGACCAGAACTGAGCAGCATAGTCTAAATGAGGCCTAACCAAGGATATATAAAGTTGAAGAACAACCTGAGGACTTCTATTATTTATACTTCTAGATATGAAGCCAAGAATTCTGTTAGCTTTATTGCGAACACTAATGCACTGCTGTCTTGGTTTTAGATTACTGATACTAGAACTCCTAAATCCTTTTTGCAATCAGTAGTATTAAGATCTACATTATTTAGTTTATATGTGGCATGGTTATTTACATGTCCAACATTTAGAACTCTGCATTTGTCAATATTAAACTGCATCTGCCACTTCTCCGACCATTGCATCAGTCTACTCAAATCATCCTGGAGTGCTCTAGTGTCCTCATTAGAATGAATTGGATGGCCTATTTTGGTGTCATCAGCAAATTTGCTTATGTCGCTATTTATTCCCTCATCTATGTCGTTTATGTAAATTGTGAACAACAACGGGCCCAACACTGACCACTGAGAAACACCGCTTGCGACGTGCCCCCATTCTGATTTCTCCCCATTTATGCAAACTCTCTGCTGCCTTTTTTTCAGCCATGCCTCTACCCAGGAAAAAATTTCTCCTCCTATTCCGTGTGCCTTAAGTTTCCTCAATAGTCTCTGGTTTGGAACTCTGTCGAAAGCCTTGCTGAAGTCCATATACACAATATCATATTCATTACCGTGATTTACCTCCTCAAACACCTTAGTGAAAAAAGTTAGTAAATTCGTAAGACAGGAACGCCCCTTTGTAAAACCGTGTTGAGATTCATTAATCAACCTGTGCCTATCAAAATGGCTATGAATTGCTTCGGCAATTATTGATTCCATAAATTTTCCCACTATAGAGGTAAGGCTTATTGGTCTATAGTTCGAAGCCAAGTAAATAGGTATTACATTTGCCATTTTCCACTTATCAGGCACTGTGCCAGTTTGCAGTGATAAGTTAAAAAGATTAGCCAAAGGTATACTAAGTTCCTCTTTACATTCCTTTAACACCCTTGCAAACAGTTCATCAGGGCCTGGGGATTTGTTAGGTTTTAGTTTCTCTATTTGTCTGAGGACAATGTCACTAGTTACTGCAATCGTGCATAGTTTATCGTCCTGTTCTACATAATCTATTATTTCAGGAATATCGCTAGTATTTTCCTGGGTGAAAACTGAGAGGAAGTAGGTATTGAGAATTTCACACATATCCTTTTCACTGTCAGTGATCTGACTAGAGTTACTCTTAAGTGGGCCAATCTTGTCCCTGATCTTACTTCTGTATACCCGAAAGAACCCTTTTGGGTTAGTCTTTGAATTCCTTGCGACCTTAGCCTCATAATCCCTTTTTGCTTTAATTCCTTTTTTTATTTATCTCTTTAATTGAATATATTGATTTCTTAACTGCCCATCCCCTTTTTTGATACGCCTATATATGCCTCTCTTTTGATCAGTGAGATGTTTTAATCTATTGTTCATCCATTTTGGATAATTTTTGTTAGATCTAATTTCCCTACTCGGAACAAAAGTTGTCTGGGCAGCTAGTACTATGCTCTGAAAAAGTTATATTGGCAACCAAGATCACCTACCTGACCCATAGTCAGAACATCTCAATTTAGCCCAACCAGGTAATTTTTCAGTCCCATGCCCCCAGCGAAGCGAAAATCTGGGACAGAAATTTGATTGCAGTTATCTGGGTAATTCCATGATATATTGAAACTAAGTGATTTGTGATCGCTTTCCCCAAGCTCATCATTAATCTCAAGATTATTAATTAGTGATTCTTTGTTGGCAAGAACCAAGTCAAGCAGATTGTTTCCTCTAGTTGGTTCTGTCACAACCTGTTCTAAAAAGCAATCCTGAACCGTATCAAGAAAGTCATTACACTCAAGATTTCCTGTCATATTGTTTCAATCAATTTGTCTAAAGTTAAAATCTCCCATTATCACAACATTTTCATATCTAGATGCCTCATGAATTTCGTCCCATAACAGCTTACTGCACTCCCTATCAAGGTTTGGGGGCCTATAAATCACACCCAAAATTAATTTGTCACGTCCCTCGAGAAACTGTAGCCAAACAGGTTCTGTTCGATGTTTCTAATCTTATATCATGTCTAAGACAGCAATTTAAATTTTATCTGACATACATCGCCACTCCACCACCCTTCCTGTTGACCCTACCAGTGTGGAATAGTTTATAACCCTGTATGTTGCATTCAGAAGACATTTCTCTATCTTTCAGGTTGAACCAGGTCTCTGTTATACCAATAATATCTATATTACCTGCACTTGCAAGTAATCTTAGCTCATCTATCTTATTTCTTAGACTCCTACTATTTGTATAGTAAACCTTAAGGGAGCTAGTCACTCGTTGCCCTCTACTGTCTCTCTTTGTTGATCAATTGATTTGCCATTACTAGCAACTTTATTTTGAATATTGACTTTTAAACATATCCCTGAGGTATCCCGGTAATAACTACTGTTTTTAACTCTAATGCTGCGGCCTGATTGTATCACCATTGTTTTATTGTATCACCTCTACTTTTTATATCATATTTCCTTTATTATAACTGTTTTATTATTGTGCCGGACATCTTTCACACATCACCATCGCTTGTTGTCTTTGTTTAACATTGCATGATCTTCAACAGTTAATACATATTAACCATTCAAAAACAAATACCTAAATACATGATAAATAAATGAATAATTATAAATAAATGAACTAATCTATAATATGTGTTGAGATGTCTTGGTTACTTAATATTACAAGTGGGTTATTACTGATGTCAAGTATGTTGTTACTGATGTCAAGTATGTTGTTACTGATGTCAAGTATGTTGTTACTGATGTCAAGTATGTTGTTACTGATGTCAAGTATGTTGTTACTGATGTCAAGTATGTTGTTACTGATGTCAAGTATGGTATTACTGATTTTAAGTATGTTTTTACTGATGTCAAGTATATCATTACTGATGGCAAGCATGTCATTACTGATGTCAACTATGTCATTTCTTATGTCAAGTATGTTGTTACTGATGTCAACTATATCATTATTGATGGCAAGCATGTCATTACTGATGTCAAGTATGTCATTACTGATGTCAATTACGTCATTATTGATGTCAAGTATGTCATTACTGATGTCAAGTATGTCATTACTGATGTCAAGTATGTTATTACTGATGTCAAGTATGTCATTACTGATGTCAAGTACGTCATTACTGATGTTAGGTATGTCATTACTGATGTCAAGTATGTCATTACTGATGTCAAGTAAGGCATTACTGATGTCAAGTATGTTATTACTGATGTCAAGTATGTCATTAATGTCAAGTATGTCATTACTGATGTCAAGTATGTTATTACTGACGTTAGGTATGTCATTACTGATGTCAAGTAAGGCATTACTGATGTCAAGTATGTTATTACTGATGTCTAGTATGTCATTATTGATTTCAAGTATGTCATTACAGATGTCAAGTATGTCATTATTGATTTCAAGTATGTCATTACAGATGTCAAGTATGTCATTATTGATGTCATGTATGTCATTACTGATGTCAAGTATGTCATCATTGATGTCAAGTATGTCATTGCTGATGTAAATTACGTCATTATTGATGTCAAGTATGTCATTACTGATGTCAAGTATGTTATTACTGACGTCAAGTATGACATTACTGATGTCAAGTATGTCATTACTGATGTCAAGTATGTCATTACTGATGTCAAGTATATTACTGGTGACAAGTTTGTCATTAATGATGTCAAGTATGTCATCATTGATGTCAAGTATGTCATTACTGATGTCAAGTATGTCATTACTGATGTCAAGTATGTCATCACTGAAGTCAAGTATGTCATTTTGCCTCATCGGTGAAAAAATACTCACATCATAATGCTGGTGATGTTATGGTGGCCAGGACTACCTTCAGACCCATCATAATGCTGGTGATGTTATGGTGGCCAGGACTACCTTCAGACCCATCATGATGCTTGTGGTGTTACGGTGGCCAGGACTACCTTCAGACCTACCATGATGCTTGTGATGTTATGGTGGCCAGGTCTACCTTCAGACGCATCATGATGCTGGTGATGTTATTTTGGCCACGTCTACCTTCAGACCCATCATGATGCTTGTGGTGTTACGGTGGCCAGGACTACCTTCAGACCTACCATGATGCTTGTGATGTTATGGTGGCCAGGTCTACCTTCAGACCCCATCAAGATGCTGGTGATGTTTCGGTGGCCAGGCCTACCTTCAGACCCCATCATGATGCTGGTGATGTTACGGTGGCCAGGTCTACCTTCAGACGCATCTTGATGCTGGTGATGTTATGGTGGCCAGGTCTACCTTCAGACGCATCTTGATGATGGTGATGTTATGGTGGCCAGGCCTACCTTCAGACTCCATCATGTTCCTGATGTTATGGTGGCCAGGTCTACCTTCAGACCCATCATGATGCTGGTGATGTTACGGTGGCCAGGTCTACCTTCAGACTCCATCATGTTCCTGATGTTATGGTGGCCAGGTCTACCTTCAGACCCATCATGATGCTGGTGATGTTACGGTGGCCAGGTCTACCTTCAGACTCCATCATGTTCCTGATGTTATGGTGGCCAGGTCTACCTTCAGACCCATCATGATGCTGGTGATGTTACGGTGGCCAGGTCTACCTTCAGACGCATCATGATGCTGGTGGTGTTATGGTGGCCAGGCCTACCTTCAGACCCCATCAAGATGCTGGTGATGTTTCGGTGGCCAGGCCTACCTTCAGACTCCATCATGTTCCTGATGTTATGGTGGCCAGGTCTACCTTCAGACCCATCATGATGCTGGTGATGTTACGGTGGCCAGGTCTACCTTCAGACTCCATCATGTTCCTGATGTTATGGTGGCCAGGTCTACCTTCAGACCCATCATGATGCTGGTGATGTTACGGTGGCCAGGTCTACCTTCAGACTCCATCATGTTCCTGATGATGGTGGCCAGGTCTACCTTCAGACCCATCATGATGCTGGTGATACGGTGGCCAGGTCTACCTTCAGACGCATCATGATGCTGGTGATGTTATGGTGGCCAGGCCTACCTTCAGACCCCATCATGATGCTGGTGATGTTTCGGTGGCCAGGCCTACCTTCAGACCCCATCATGATGCTGGTGATGTTACGGTGGCCAGGTCTACCTTCAGACGCATCATGATGCTGGTGATGTTATGGTGGCCAGGTCTACCTTCAGACGCATCTTGATGCTGGTGATGTTATGGTGGCCAGGTCTACCTTCAGACGCATCTTGATGCTGGTGATGTTATGGTGGCCAGGTCTACCTTCAGACGCATCTTGATGCTGGTGATGTTATGGTGGCCAGGCCTACCTTCAGACTCCATCATGCCATGGTGGCCAGGTCTACCTTCAGACCCATCATGATGCTGGTGATGTTACGGTGGCCAGGTCTACCTTCAGACTCCATCATGTTCCTGATGTTATGGTGGCCAGGTCTACCTTCAGACCCATCATGATGCTGGTGATGTTACGGTGGCCAGGTCTACCTTCAGACGCATCATGATGCTGGTGGTGTTATGGTGGCCAGGTCTACCTTCAGACCCCATCAAGATGCTGGTGATGTTTCGGTGGCCAGGCCTACCTTCAGACTCCATCATGTTCCTGATGTTATGGTGGCCAGGTCTACCTTCAGACCCATCATGATGCTGGTGATGTTACGGTGGCCAGGTCTACCTTCAGACTCCATCATGTTCCTGATGTTATGGTGGCCAGGTCTACCTTCAGACCCATCATGATGCTGGTGATGTTACGGTGGCCAGGTCTACCTTCAGACTCCATCATGTTCCTGATGTTATGGTGGCCAGGTCTACCTTCAGACCCATCATGATGCTGGTGATGTTACGGTGGCCAGGTCTACCTTCAGACGCATCATGATGCTGGTGGTGTTATGGTGGCCAGGCCTACCTTCAGACCCCATCAAGATGCTGGTGATGTTTCGGTGGCCAGGCCTACCTTCAGACCCCATCATGATGCTGGTGATGTTACAGTGGCCAGGTCTACCTTCAGACGCATCTTGATGCTGGTGATGTTATGGTGGCCAGGTCTACCTTCAGACGCATCTTGATGCTGGTGATGTTATGGTGGCCAGGTCTACCTTCAGACGCATCTTGATGCTGGTGATGTTATGGTGGCCAGGTCTACCTTCAGACGCATCTTGATGCTGGTGATGTTATGGTGGCCAGGCCTACCTTCAGACTCCATCATGTTCCTGATGTTATGGTGGCCAGGTCTACCTTCAGACCCATCATGATGCTGGTGATGTTACGGTGGCCAGGTCTACCTTCAGACCCATCATGATGCTGGTGATGTTACGGTGGCCAGGTCTACCTTCAAACTTGTCACATGCACAGTTATCATAAGGCTGTCATTTGCCTGTAGGACGTTCCTAATTATCCGAGCCTAAGACCTATATTCGTTTTTTATAACCTCGACTTTCTCTTCGTACTACTGTTTTTCGGTCGTGCAACCGTCTCTCAGTCGTGCTACTGTCTCTCAGTAGTGCTACTGTCTCTCAGTAGTGCTACTGTCTCTCAGTAGTGCTACTGTCTCTCAGTCGTGCTACTGTCTCTCAGTAGTGCTACTGTCTCTCAGTCGTGCTACTGTCTCTCAGTCGTGCTACTGTCTCTCAGTAGTGCTACTGTCTCTCAGTAGTGCTACTGTCTCTCAGTAGTGCTACTGTCTCTCAGTCGTGCTACTGTCTCTCAGTAGTGCTACTGTCTCTCAGTAGTGCTACTGTCTCTCAGTCGTGCTACTGTCTCTCAGTAGTGCTACTGTCTCTCAGTAGTGCTACTGTCTCTCAGTCGTGCTACTGTCTCTCAGTCGTGCTACTGTCTCTCAGTCGTGCTACTGTCTCTCAGTCGTGCTACTGTCTCTCAGTAGTGCTACTGTCTCTCAGTCGTGCTACTGTCTCTCAGTAGTGCTACTGTCTCTCAGTCGTGCTACTGTCTCTCAGTCGTGCTACTGTCTCTCAGTCGTGCTACTGTCTCTCAGTAGTGCTACTGTCTCTCAGTCGTGCTACTGTCTCTCAGTAGTGCTACTGTCTCTCAGTCGTGCTACTGTCTCTCAGTAGTGCTACTGTCTCTCAGTCGTGCTACTGTCTCTCAGTAGTGCTACTGTCTCTCAGTAGTGCTACTGTCTCTCAGTCGTGCTACTGTCTCTCAGTAGTGCTACTGTCTCTCAGTCGTGCTACTGTCTCTCAGTAGTGCTACTGTCTCTCAGTAGTGCTACTGTCTCTCAGTCGTGCTACTGTCTCTCAGTAGTGCTACTGTCTCTCAGTAGTGCTACTGTCTCTCAGTCGTGCTACTGTCTCTCAGTAGTGCTACTGTCTCTCAGTAGTGCTACTGTCTCTCAGTAGTGCTACTGTCTCTCAGTAGTGCTACTGTCTCTCAGTAGTGCTACTATCTCTCAGTAGTGCTACTGTCTCTCAGTAGTGCTACTGTCTCTCAGTAGTGCTACTGTCTCTCAGTCTCTCAGTGCTACTGTCTCTCAGTAGTGCTACTGTCTCTCAGTCGTGCTACTGTCTCTCAGTAGTGCTACTGTCTCTCAGTAGTGCTACTGTCTCTCAGTAGTGCTACTGTCTCTCAGTCGTGCTACTGTCTCTCAGTAGTGCTACTGTCTCTCAGTAGTGCTACTGTCTCTCAGTAGTGCTACTGTCTCTCAGTAGTGCTACTGTCTCTCAGTCGTGCTACTGTCTCTCAGTCGTGCTACTGTCTCTCAGTCGTGCTACTGTCTCTCAGTAGTGCTACTGTCTCTCAGTAGTGCTACTGTCTCTCAGTCGTGCTACTGTCTCTCAGTCGTGCTACTGTCTCTCAGTCGTGCTACTGTCTCTCAGTAGTGCTACTGTCTCTCAGTAGTGCTACTGTCTCTCAGTCGTGCTACTGTCTCTCAGTAGTGCTACTGTCTCTCAGTCGTGCTACTGTCTCTCAGTAGTGCTACTGTCTCTCAGTAGTGCTACTGTCTCTCAGTAGTGCTACTGTCTCTCAGTAGTGCTACTGTCTCTCAGTAGTGCTACTGTCTCTCAGTAGTGCTACTGTCTCTCAGTAGTGCTACTGTCTCTCAGTAGTGCTACTGTCTCTCAGTAGTGCTACTGTCTCTCAGTAGTGCTACTGTCTCTCAGTAGTGCTACTGTCTCTCAGTAGTGCTACTGTCTCTCAGTAGTGCTACTGTCTCTCAGTAGTGCTACTGTCTCTCAGTCGTGCTACTGTCTCTCAGTCAGTAGTGTGCTACTGTCTCTCAGTCGTGCTACTGTCTCTCAGTCGTGCTACTGTCTCTCAGTGTACTGTCTCTCAGTCGTGCTACTGTCTCTCAGTGCTACTGTCTCTCAGTCGTGCTACTGTCTCTCAGTAGTGCTACTGTCTCTCAGTAGTGCTACTGTCTCTCTCTAGTCAGTAGTGCTACTGTCTCTCAGTAGTGCTACTGTCTCTCAGTAGTGCTACTGTCTCTCAGTAGTGCTACTGTCTCTCAGTCGTGCTACTGTCTCTCAGTCGTGCTACTGTCTCTCAGTAGTGCTACTGTCTCTCAGTAGTGCTACTGTCTCTCAGTAGTGCTACTGTCTCTCAGTAGTGCTACTGTCTCTCAGTAGTGCTACTGTCTCTCAGTAGTGCTACTGTCTCTCAGTAGTGCTACTGTCTCTCAGTAGTGCTACTGTCTCTCAGTAGTGCTACTGTCTCTCAGTAGTGCTACTGTCTCTCAGTAGTGCTACTGTCTCTCAGTAGTGCTACTGTCTCTCAGTAGTGCTACTGTCTCTCAGTAGTGCTACTGTCAGTAGTGCTACTGTCTCTCAGTAGTGCTACTGTCTCTCAGTAGTGCTACTGTCTCTCAGTAGTGCTACTGTCTCTCAGTAGTGCTACTGTCTCTCTCTCTAGTCTCTCAGTCGTGCTACTGTCTCTCAGTAGTGCTACTGTCTCTCAGTAGTGCTACTGTCTCTCAGTAGTGCTACTGTCTCTCAGTAGTGCTACTGTCTCTCAGTAGTGCTACTGTCTCTCAGTAGTGCTACTGTCTCTCAGTAGTGCTACTGTCTCTCAGTAGTGCTACTGTCTCTCAGTAGTGCTACTGTCTCTCAGTAGTGCTACTGTCTCTCAGTAGTGCTACTGTCTCTCAGTAGTGCTACTGTCTCTCAGTAGTGCTACTGTCTCTCAGTAGTGCTACTGTCTCTCAGTAGTGCTACTGTCAGTAGTGCTACTGTCTCTCAGTCGTGCTACTGTCTCTCAGTAGTGCTACTGTCTCTCAGTAGTGCTACTGTCTCTCAGTAGTGCTACAGTAGTGCTACTGTCTCTCAGTAGTGCTACTGTCTCTCAGTAGTGCTACTGTCTCTCAGTCGTGCTACTGTCTCTCAGTAGTGCTACTGTCTCTCAGTCGTGCTACTGTCTCTCAGTAGTGCTACTGTCTCTCAGTCGTGCTACTGTCTCTCAGTAGTGCTACTGTCTCTCAGTCGTGCTACTGTCTCGTGCTACTGTCTCTCAGTAGTGCTACTGTCTCTCAGTAGTGCTACTGTCTCTCAGTAGTGCTACTGTCTCTCAGTAGTGCTACTGTCTCTCAGTAGTGCTACTGTCTCTCAGTAGTGCTACTGTCTCTCAGTAGTGCTACTGTCTCTCAGTAGTGCTACTGTCTCTCAGTAGTGCTACTGTCTCTCAGTCGTGCTACTGTCTCTCAGTAGTGCTACTGTCTCTCAGTCGTGCTACTGTCTCTCAGTCGTGCTACTGTCTCTCAGTAGTGCTACTGTCTCTCAGTCGTGCTACTGTCTCTCAGTAGTGCTACTGTCTCTCAGTCGTGCTACTGTCTCTCAGTCGTGCTACTGTCTCTCAGTCGTGCTACTGTCTCTCAGTAGTGCTACTGTCTCTCAGTCGTGCTACTGTCTCTCAGTAGTGCTACTGTCTCTCAGTCGTGCTACTGTCTCTCAGTAGTGCTACTGTCTCTCAGTAGTGCTACTGTCTCTCAGTAGTGCTACTGTCTCTCAGTAGTGCTACTGTCTCTCAGTAGTGCTACTGTCTCTCAGTAGTGCTACTGTCTCTCTCACTGTCTCTCAGTCGTGCTACTGTCTCTCAGTAGTGCTACTATCTCTCAGTAGTGCTACTGTCTCTCAGTCGTGCTACTGTCTCTCAGTAGTGCTACTGTCTCTCAGTAGTCTACTGTCTCTCGTGCTACTGTCTCTCAGTCGTGCTACTGTCTCTCAGTAGTGCTACTGTCTCTCAGTCGTGCTACTGTCTCTCAGTAGTGCTACTGTCTCTCAGTCGTGCTACTGTCTCTCAGTCGTGCTACTGTCTCTCAGTAGTGCTACTGTCTCTCAGTCGTGCTACTGTCTCTCAGTAGTGCTACTGTCTCTCAGTAGTGCTACTGTCTCTCAGTAGTGCTACTGTCTCTCAGTAGTGCTACTGTCTCTCAGTAGTGCTACTGTCTCTCAGTAGTGCTACTGTCTCTCAGTAGTGCTACTGTCTCTCAGTCGTGCTACTGTCTCTCAGTAGTGCTACTGTCTCTCAGTAGTGCTACTGTCTCTCAGTAGTAGTGTGCTACTGCTACTGTCTCTCAGTCGTGCTACTGTCTCTCAGTCGTGCTACTGTCTCTCAGTCGTGCTACTGTCTCTCAGTCGTGCTACTGTCTCTCAGTCGTGCTACTGTCTCTCAGTCGTGCTACTGTCTCTCAGTCGTGCTACTGTCTCTCAGTCGTGCTACTGTCTCTCAGTCGTGCTACTGTCTCTCAGTCGTGCTACTGTCTCTCAGTCGTGCTACTGTCTCTCAGTAGTGCTACTGTCTCTCAGTCGTGCTACTGTCTCTCAGTCGTGCTACTGTCTCTCAGTAGTGCTACTGTCTCTCAGTAGTGCTACTGTCTCTCAGTAGTGCTACTGTCTCTCAGTAGTGCTACTGTCTCTCAGTAGTGCTACTGTCTCTCAGTCGTGCTACTGTCTCTCAGTCGTGCTACTGTCTCTCAGTCGTGCTACTGTCTCTCAGTCGTGCTACTGTCTCTCAGTCGTGCTACTGTCTCTCAGTCGTGCTACTGTCTCTCAGTCGTGCTACTGTCTCTCAGTCGTGCTACTGTCTCTCAGTAGTGCTACTGTCTCTCAGTCGTGCTACTGTCTCTCAGTCGTGCTACTGTCTCTCAGTAGTGCTACTGTCTCTCAGTCGTGCTACTGTCTCTCAGTAGTGCTACTGTCTCTCAGTCGTGCTACTGTCTCTCAGTCGTGCTACTGTCTCTCAGTCGTGCTACTGTCTCTCAGTCGTGCTACTGTCTCTCGTGCTACTGTCTCTCAGTAGTGCTACTGTCTCTCAGTCGTGCTACTGTCTCTCAGTCGTGCTACTGTCTCTCAGTCGTGCTACTGTCTCTCAGTAGTGCTACTGTCTCTCAGTCGTGCTACTGTCTCTCAGTCGTGCTACTGTCTCTCAGTCGTGCTACTGTCTCTCAGTCGTGCTACTGTCTCTCAGTAGTGCTACTGTCTCTCAGTCGTGCTACTGTCTCTCAGTCGTGCTACTGTCTCTCAGTCGTGCTACTGTCTCTCAGTCGTGCTACTGTCTCTCAGTAGTGCTACTGTCTCTCAGTCGTGCTACTGTCTCTCAGTCGTGCTACTGTCTCTCAGTCGTGCTACTGTCTCTCAGTCGTGCTACTGTCTCTCAGTCGTGCTACTGTCTCTCAGTAGTGCTACTGTCTCTCAGTCGTGCTACTGTCTCTCAGTAGTGCTACTGTCTCTCAGTCGTGCTACTGTCTCTCAGTCGTGCTACTGTCTCTCAGTAGTGCTACTGTCTCTCAGTAGTGCTACTGTCTCTCAGTAGTGCTACTGTCTCTCAGTAGTGCTACTGTCTCTCAGTAGTGCTACTGTCTCTCAGTCGTGCTACTGTCTCTCAGTAGTGCTACTGTCTCTCAGTAGTGCTACTGTCTCTCAGTAGTGCTACTATCTCTCAGTCGTGCTACTGTCTCTCAGTCGTGCTACTGTCTCTCAGTAGTGCTACTATCTCTCAGTAGTGCTACTGTCTCTCAGTCGTGCTACTGTCTCTCAGTAGTGCTACTGTCTCTCAGTAGTGCTACTGTCTCTCAGTAGTGCTACTGTCTCTCAGTAGTGCTACTGTCTCTCTCTCAGTAGTGCTACTGTCTCTCAGTCGTGCTACTATCTCTCAGTAGTGCTACTGTCTCTCAGTCGTGCTACTGTCTCTCAGTCGTGCTACTGTCTCTCAGTAGTGCTACTGTCTCTCAGTCGTGCTACTGTCTCTCAGTCGTGCTACTGTCTCTCAGTCGTGCTACTGTCTCTCAGTAGTGCTACTGTCTCTCAGTAGTGCTACTGTCTCTCAGTAGTGCTACTGTCTCTCAGTAGTGCTACTGTCTCTCAGTAGTGCTACTGTCTCTCAGTAGTGCTACTGTCTCTCAGTAGTGCTACTGTCTCTCAGTAGTGCTACTGTCTCTCAGTCGTGCTACTGTCTCTCAGTAGTGCTACTGTCTCTCAGTAGTGCTACTGTCTCTCAGTAGTGCTACTGTCTCTCAGTAGTGCTACTGTCTCTCAGTAGTGCTACTGTCTCTCAGTAGTGCTACTGTCTCTCAGTAGTGCTACTGTCTCTCAGTAGTGCTACTGTCTCTCAGTCGTGCTACTGTCTCTCAGTAGTGCTACTGTCTCTCAGTAGTGCTACTGTCTCTCAGTCGTGCTACTGTCTCTCAGTAGTGCTACTGTCTCTCAGTAGTGCTACTGTCTCTCGTGCTACTGTCTCTGTGCTACTTTCTCTCAGTCGTGCTACTGTCTCTCAGTCGTGCTACTATCTCTCAGTCGTGCTACTGTCTCTCAGTCGTGCTACTGTCTCTCAGTAGTGCTACTGTCTCTCAGTCGTGCTACTGTCTCTCAGTAGTGCTACTATCTCTCAGTCGTGCTACTATCTCTCAGTCGTGCTACTGTCTCTCAGTCGTGCTACTGTCTCTCAGTAGTGCTACTGTCTCTCAGTAGTGCTACTGTCTCTCAGTCGTGCTACTGTCTCTCAGTAGTGCTACTGTCTCTCAGTAGTGCTACTGTCTCTCAGTCGTGCTACTGTCTCTCAGTAGTGCTACTGTCTCTCAGTAGTGCTACTGTCTCTCAGTCGTGCTACTGTCTCTCAGTCGTGCTACTGTCTCTCAGTAGTGCTACTGTCTCTCAGTCGTGCTACTGTCTCTCAGTCGTGCTACTGTCTCTCAGTAGTGCTACTGTCTCTCAGTCGTGCTACTGTCTCTCAGTAGTGCTACTGTCTCTCAGTAGTGCTACTGTCTCTCAGTCGTGCTACTGTCTCTCAGTAGTGCTACTGTCTCTCAGTCGTGCTACTGTCTCTCAGTCGTGCTACTGTCTCTCAGTCGTGCTACTGTCTCTCAGTCGTGCTACTGTCTCTCAGTCGTGCTACTGTCTCTCAGTAGTGCTACTGTCTCTCAGTCGTGCTACTGTCTCTCAGTCGTGCTACTATCTCTCAGTCGTGCTACTGTCTCTCAGTAGTGCTACTGTCTCTCAGTAGTGCTACTGTCTCTCAGTAGTGCTACTGTCTCTCAGTCGTGCTACTGTCTCTCAGTCGTGCTACTATCTCTCAGTCGTGCTACTGTCTCTCAGTCGTGCTACTGTCTCTCAGTCGTGCTACTGTCTCTCAGTAGTGCTACTGTCTCTCAGTCGTGCTACTGTCTCTCAGTCGTGCTACTGTCTCTCAGTCGTGCTACTGTCTCTCAGTCGTGCTACTGTCTCTCAGTCGTGCTACTGTCTCTCAGTCGTGCTACTGTCTCTCAGTCGTGCTACTGTCTCTCAGTCGTGCTACTGTCTCTCAGTCGTGCTACTGTCTCTCAGTCGTGCTACTGTCTCTCAGTAGTGCTACTGTCTCTCAGTAGTGCTACTGTCTCTCAGTCGTGCTACTGTCTCTCAGTCGTGCTACTGTCTCTCAGTAGTGCTACTGTCTCTCAGTCGTGCTACTGTCTCTCAGTAGTGCTACTGTCTCTCAGTAGTGCTACTGTCTCTCAGTAGTGCTACTGTCTCTCAGTCGTGCTACTGTCTCTCAGTCGTGCTACTGTCTCTCAGTAGTGCTACTGTCTCTCAGTCGTGCTACTGTCTCTCAGTCGTGCTACTGTCTCTCAGTCGTGCTACTGTCTCTCAGTAGTGCTACTGTCTCTCAGTCGTGCTACTGTCTCTCAGTAGTGCTACTGTCTCTCAGTAGTGCTACTGTCTCTCAGTCGTGCTACTGTCTCTCAGTCGTGCTACTGTCTCTCAGTAGTGCTACTGTCTCTCAGTAGTGCTACTGTCTCTCAGTCGTGCTACTGTCTCTCAGTAGTGCTACTGTCTCTCAGTCGTGCTACTGTCTCTCAGTCGTGCTACTGTCTCTCAGTCGTGCTACTGTCTCTCAGTAGTGCTACTGTCTCTCAGTCGTGCTACTGTCTCTCAGTCGTGCTACTGTCTCTCAGTCGTGCTACTGTCTCTCAGTAGTGCTACTGTCTCTCAGTCGTGCTACTGTCTCTCAGTAGTGCTACTGTCTCTCAGTCGTGCTACTGTCTCTCAGTCGTGCTACTGTCTCTCAGTAGTGCTACTGTCTCTCAGTCGTGCTACTGTCTCTCAGTAGTGCTACTGTCTCTCAGTAGTGCTACTGTCTCTCAGTCGTGCTACTGTCTCTCAGTAGTGCTACTGTCTCTCAGTAGTGCTACTGTCTCTCAGTCGTGCTACTGTCTCTCAGTAGTGCTACTGTCTCTCAGTAGTGCTACTGTCTCTCAGTCGTGCTACTGTCTCTCAGTAGTGCTACTGTCTCTCAGTCGTGCTACTGTCTCTCAGTCGTGCTACTGTCTCTCAGTCGTGCTACTGTCTCTCAGTAGTGCTACTGTCTCTCAGTCGTGCTACTGTCTCTCAGTAGTGCTACTGTCTCTCAGTCGTGCTACTGTCTCTCAGTAGTGCTACTGTCTCTCAGTCGTGTGCTACTGTCTCTCAGTCAGTAGTGCTACTGTCTCTCAGTCAGTAGTGCTACTGTCTCTCAGTAGTGCTACTGTCTCTCAGTAGTGCTACTGTCTCTCAGTAGTGCTACTGTCTCTCAGTCGTGCTACTGTCTCTCAGTAGTGCTACTGTCTCTCAGTCGTGCTACTGTCTCTCAGTCGTGCTACTGTCTCTCAGTAGTGCTACTGTCTCTCAGTCGTGCTACTGTCTCTCAGTCGTGCTACTGTCTCTCAGTCGTGCTACTGTCTCTCAGTAGTGCTACTGTCTCTCAGTAGTGCTACTGTCTCTCAGTCGTGCTACTGTCTCTCAGTAGTGCTACTGTCTCTCAGTCGTGCTACTGTCTCTCAGTAGTGCTACTGTCTCTCAGTCGTGCTACTGTCTCTCAGTCGTGCTACTGTCTCTCTCAGTCGTGCTACTGTCTCTCAGTCGTGCTACTGTCTCTCAGTAGTGCTACTTTCTCTCAGTCGTGCTACTGTCTCTCAGTAGTGCTACTGTCTCTCAGTCGTGCTACTGTCTCTCTCAGTCAGTCGTGCTACTGTCTCTCAGTCGTGCTACTGTCTCTCAGTAGTGCTACTGTCTCTCAGTAGTGCTACTGTCTCTCAGTCGTGTGCTACTGTCTCTCAGTAGTGCTACTGTCTCTCAGTAGTGCTACTGTCTCTCAGTAGTGCTACTGTCTCTCAGTAGTGCTACTGTCTCTCAGTCGTGTGCTCACTGCTACTGTCTCTCAGTCGTGCTACTGTCTCTCTCTACTGTCGTGCTACTGTCTCTCAGTAGTGCTACTGTCCCTCAGTCGTGCTACTGTCTCTCAGTAGTGCTACTGTCTCTCAGTCGTGCTACTGTCTCTCAGTAGTGCTACTATCTCTCAGTCGTGCTACTATCTCTCAGTCGTGCTACTGTCTCTCAGTCGTGCTACTGTCTCTCAGTAGTGCTACTGTCTCTCAGTCGTGCTACTGTCTCTCAGTAGTGCTACTGTCTCTCAGTCGTGCTACTGTCTCTCAGTCAGTCGTGCTACTGTCTCTCAGTAGTGCTACTGTCTCTCAGTCGTGCTACTGTCTCTCAGTAGTGTCTCTCAGTCGTGCTACTGTCTCTACTGTCTCTCAGTCGTGCTACTGTCTCTCAGTCGTGCTACTGTCTCTCAGTAGTGCTACTGTCTCTCAGTCGTGCTACTGTCTCTCAGTAGTGCTACTGTCTCTCAGTCGTGCTACTGTCTCTCAGTCGTGCTACTGTCTCTCAGTAGTGCTACTGTCTCTCAGTCGTGCTACTGTCTCTCAGTCGTGCTACTGTCTCTCAGTCGTGCTACTGTCTCTCAGTAGTGCTACTGTCTCTCAGTCGTGCTACTGTCTCTCAGTAGTGCTACTGTCTCTCAGTCGTGCTACTGTCTCTCAGTAGTGCTACTGTCTCTCAGTAGTGCTACTGTCTCTCAGTCGTGCTACTGTCTCTCAGTAGTGCTACTGTCTCTCAGTCGTGCTACTGTCTCTCAGTAGTGCTACTGTCTCTCAGTCGTGCTACTGTCTCTCAGTCGTGCTACTGTCTCTCAGTCGTGCTACTGTCTCTCAGTCGTGCTACTGTCTCTCAGTAGTGCTACTGTCTCTCAGTAGTGCTACTGTCTCTCAGTCGTGCTACTGTCTCTCAGTAGTGCTACTGTCTCTCAGTCGTGCTACTGTCTCTCAGTCGTGCTACTGTCTCTCAGTAGTGCTACTGTCTCTCAGTCGTGCTACTGTCTCTCAGTCGTGCTACTGTCTCTCAGTCGTGCTACTGTCTCTCAGTCGTGCTACTGTCTCTCAGTCGTGCTACTGTCTCTCAGTAGTGCTACTGTCTCTCAGTCGTGCTACTGTCTCTCAGTAGTGCTACTGTCTCTCAGTCGTGCTACTGTCTCTCAGTAGTGCTACTGTCTCTCAGTCGTGCTACTGTCTCTCAGTAGTGCTACTGTCTCTCAGTCGTGCTACTGTCTCTCAGTCGTGCTACTGTCTCTCAGTAGTGCTACTGTCTCTCAGTAGTGCTACTGTCTCTCAGTAGTGCAGTCAGTAGTGCTACTGTCTCTCAGTCGTGCTACTGTCTCTCAGTAGTGCTACTGTCTCTCAGTAGTGCTACTGTCTCTCAGTCGTGCTACTGTCTCTCAGTAGTGCTACTGTCTCTCAGTCGTGCTACTGTCTCTCAGTAGTGCTACTGTCTCTCAGTCGTGCTACTGTCTCTCAGTCGTGCTACTGTCTCTCAGTCGTGCTACTATCTCTCAGTCGTGCTACTGTCTCTCAGTCGTGCTACTGTCTCTCAGTAGTGCTACTGTCTCTCAGTCGTGCTACTGTCTCTCAGTCGTGCTACTGTCTCTCAGTAGTGCTACTGTCTCTCAGTCGTGCTACTGTCTCTCAGTAGTGCTACTGTCTCTCAGTAGTGCTACTGTCTCTCAGTCGTGCTACTGTCTCTCAGTAGTGCTACTGTCTCTCAGTAGTGCTACTGTCTCTCAGTAGTGCTACTGTCTCTCAGTAGTGCTACTGTCTCTCAGTAGTGCTACTGTCTCTCAGTCGTGCTACTGTCTCTCAGTAGTGCTACTGTCTCTCAGTAGTGCTACTGTCTCTCAGTCGTGCTACTGTCTCTCAGTAGTGCTACTGTCTCTCAGTCGTGCTACTGTCTCTCAGTAGTGCTACTGTCTCTCAGTCGTGCTACTGTCTCTCAGTCGTGCTACTGTCTCTCAGTAGTGCTACTGTCTCTCAGTCGTGCTACTGTCTCTCAGTAGTGCTACTGTCTCTCAGTAGTGCTACTGTCTCTCAGTCGTGCTACTGTCTCTCAGTAGTGCTACTGTCTCTCAGTCGTGCTACTGTCTCTCAGTAGTGCTACTGTCTCTCAGTAGTGCTACTGTCTCTCAGTCGTGCTACTGTCTCTCAGTAGTGCTACTGTCTCTCAGTCGTGCTACTGTCTCTCAGTAGTGCTACTGTCTCTCAGTCGTGCTACTGTCTCTCAGTAGTGCTACTATCTCTCAGTCGTGCTACTGTCTCTCTACTATCTCTCAGTCGTGCTACTATCTCTCAGTCGTGCTACTGTCTCTCAGTCGTGCTACTATCTCTCAGTCGTGCTACTGTCTCTCAGTCGTGCTACTGTCTCTCAATAGTGCTACTGTCTCTCAGTCGTGCTACTGTCTCTCAGTCGTGCTACTGTCTCTCAGTAGTGCTACTGTCTCTCAGTCGTGCTACTGTCTCTCAGTAGTGCTACTGTCTCTCAGTCGTGCTACTGTCTCTCAGTAGTGCTACTATCTCTCAGTCGTGCTACTATCTCTCAGTCGTGCTACTGTCTCTCAGTCGTGCTACTGTCTCTCAATAGTGCTACTGTCTCTCAGTCGTGCTACTGTCTCTCAAGTAGGGCTACTCTCAGTCGTGCTACTGTCTCTCAGTAGTGCTACTGTCTCTCAGTCGTGCTACTGTCTCTCAGTAGTGCTACTGTCTCTCAATAGTGCTACTGTCTCTCAGTCGTGCTACTGTCTCTCAGTAGTGCTACTGTCTCTCAGTCGTGCTACTGTCTCTCAGTAGTGCTACTGTCTCTCAGTCGTGCTACTGTCTCTCAGTCGTGCTACTATCTCTCAGTCGTGCTACTGTCTCTCAGTAGTGCTACTGTCTCTCAGTCGTGCTACTGTCTCTCAGTAGTGCTACTGTCTCTCAGTCGTGCTACTGTCTCTCAGTCGTGCTACTGTCTCTCAGTAGTGCTACTGTCTCTCAGTCGTGCTACTGCCTCTCAGTAGTGCTACTGTCTCTCAGTGTCTCTCAGTCGTGCTACTGTCTCTCAGTCGTGCTACTGTCTCTCAGTAGTGCTACTGTCTCTCAGTAGTGCTACTGTCTCAGGTCACACACTCAGTCGTGCTACTGTCTCTCAGTAGTGCTACTGTCTCTCAATAGTGCTACTGTCTCTCAGTCGTGCTACTGTCTCTCAGTAGTGCTACTGTCTCTCAGTCGAGATACTGTCTCTAGTGCTACTGTCTCTCAGTCGTGCTACTGTCTCTCAGTAGTGCTACTATCTCTCAGTCGTGCTACTGTCTCTCAGTCGTGCTACTGTCTCTCAGTCGTGCTACTGTCTCTCAGTCCTCTCAGTAGTGCTACTGTCTCTCAGTCGTGCTACTGTCTCTCAGTAGTGCTACTGTCCTCTCAGTCGTGCTACTGGTCTCTCAGTCGTGCTACTGTCTCTCAGTAGTGCTACTGTCTAGTGCTACTGTCTCTGAGTCGTGCTACTGTCTCTCAGTAGTGCTACTGTCTCTCAGTCGTGCTACTGTCTCTCAGTCGTGCTACTGTCTCTCAGTCGTGCTACTATCTCTCAGTCGTGCTACTGTCTCTCAGTCGTGCTACTATCTCTCTGCTACTATCTCTCAGTCGTGCTACTGTCTCTCAGTCGTGCTACTATCTCTCAGTCGTGCTACTATCTCTCAGTCGTGCTACTGTCTCTCAGTCCTCAGTCGTGCTACTGTCTCTCAGTAGTGCTACTGTCTCTCAGTCGTGCTACTGTCTCTCTCTGTCTCTCAGTCGTGCTACTATCTCTCAGTCGTGCTACTGTCTCTCAGTCGTGCTACTGTCTCTCAATAGTGCTACTGTCTCTCAGTCGTGCTACTGTCTCTCAGTCGTGCTACTGTCTCTCAGTAGTGCTACTGTCTCTCAGTCGTGCTACTGTCTCTCAGTCGTGCTACTGTCTCTCAGTAGTGCTACTGTCTCTCAGTCGTGCTACTGTCTCTCAGTAGTGCTACTGTCTCTCAGTCGTGCTACTGTCTCTCAGTAGTGCTACTGTCTCTCAGTCGTGCTACTGTCTCTCAGTAGTGCTACTGTCTCTCAGTCGTGCTACTGTCTCTCAGTAGTGCTACTGTCTCTCAGTAGTGCTACTGTCTCTCAGTAGTGCTACTGTCTCTCAGTAGTGCTACTGTCTCTCAGTAGTGCTACTGTCTCTCAGTAGTGCTACTGTCTCTCAGTCGTGCTACTGTCTCTCAGTCGTGCTACTGTCTCTCAGTAGTGCTACTGTCTCTCAGTCGTGCTACTGTCTCTCAGTAGTGCTACTGTCTCTCAGTAGTGCTACTGTCTCTCAGTGCTACTGTCTCTCAGTAGTGCTACTGTCTCTCAGTAGTGCTACTGTCTCTCAGTAGTGCTACTGTCTCTCAGTAGTGCTACTGTCTCTCAGTAGTGCTACTGTCTCTCAGTAGTGCTACTGTCTCTCAGTAGTGCTACTGTCTCTCAGTAGTGCTACTGTCTCTCAGTAGTGCTACTGTCTCTCAGTAGTGCTACTGTCTCTCAGTAGTGCTACTGTCTCTCAGTCGTGCTACTGTCTCTCAGTAGTGCTACTGTCTCTCAGTAGTGCTACTGTCTCTCAGTAGTGCTACTGTCTCTCAGTAGTGCTACTGTCTCTCAGTAGTGCTACTGTCTCTCAGTAGTGCTACTGTCTCTCAGTAGTGCTACTGTCTCTCAGTAGTGCTACTGTCTCTCAGTAGTGCTACTGTCTCTCAGTAGTGCTACTGTCTCTCAGTCGTGCTACTGTCTCTCAGTAGTGCTACTGTCTCTCAGTAGTGCTACTGTCTCTCAGTAGTGCTACTGTCTCTCAGTAGTGCTACTGTCTCTCAGTAGTGCTACTGTCTCTCAGTAGTGCTACTGTCTCTCAGTAGTGCTACTGTCTCTCAGTAGTGCTACTGTCTCTCAGTAGTGCTACTGTCTCTCAGTAGTGCTACTGTCTCTCAGTCGTGCTACTGTCTCTCATTCTCATTTCTGTGTCATTCTCTCTGTAATAAACGTGTTTAGTTTCTTCTTGTCACTTCTCTCCTCATTGTGTTATGCTACTACTGAACTGTGCACACAAAAATGTTCACATTCCTGTACATATATAGACGTTGCGTCTCTGTTAAATATTTATATTAGGAACATGAGAAGCATTGTATTTGAGAGGGTTTATTTGTGATATTTGTGAATAAATGAGATAGCACAGTGAGAAAGTGACCGAGTAAGAAAGGCATTATGGGTGAATTTAGAGAGAGAGTTTTGAAAGTGAGTGAGAGATGTATTTTGAAAATGTTGTGGTACTGTTCCAGGTGGGAGTCACAGTTCATTGCTACATGAGGTCAACATGACAGTGTTCCCGGCCACCGTGTGTGATCGTGCCTATGCTGACCTTTCCGATTACCTCACGTTCTACCCAGACGGCATCAACGACACCTTTCTCTGCATGGGGCATCCAGATGGTGGGAAGTCCGCATGTCAGGTCCGTCATACTCTTATATTATGACACTATATTCAACAGTCATTTATGATTCCAAGGTTGATGTTCATAAAGAGAGTATTCTAAGATCTAATCCTATTGGCTATTGAGGAAACTTAAGGCACACGGAATAGGAGGAGAAATTTTTTCCTGGGTAGAGGCATGGCTCACAAATAGACAGCAGAGAGTTTGCATAAATGGGGAGAAATCAGAATGGGGGCACGTCACAAGCGGTGTTCCTCAGGGGTCAGTGTTGGGCCCATTGTTGTTCACAATTTACATAAACGACATAAATGAGGGAATAAATAGCGACATAAGCAAATTTGCTGATGACACCAAAGTAGGCCGTCCAATTCATTCTAATGAGGACACTAGAGCACTCCAGGATGATTTGAATGATGAACATCAAAATGGTATACAATACCGACAGGTTGGTAGGTAAGACACATAGGCAACAGTTAGGCAACTTATTCCGAAACGTTTCGCCTACACAGTAGGCTTCTTCAGTCGAATACAAAAAGTAGGCAGGAACAGTAGAGATGTGAAGACGATGTAATCAGTCCATCACCCTTGAAGTCGTAGAATTTGAGGTTGTCAGTCCCTCGGCCTGGAGAAGTTCAGTTCCATAGATAGTTCCTGACTATGGAACTGAACTTCTCCAGGCGGAGGGACTGACAACCTCAAATTCTACGACTTCAAGGGTGATGGACTGATTACATCGTCTTCACATCTCTACTGTTCCTGCCTACTTTCTGTATTCGACTGAAGAAGCCTACTGTGTAGGCGAAACGTTTTGGAATAAAGTTGCCTAACTGTTGCCTATGTGTCTTACCTACCAACCATGATTTGAATGGACTGATGCAAGGGTCGGAGAAGTGACAGGTGCAGTTTCATATTGACAAATGCAAAGTTCTAAATGTTGGACAGGACAATAACCATGCCACATATAAACTAAATGATGTAGATCTTAATACTACTGATTGCGAAAAGGATTTAGGAGTTCCGGTTAGCAGTAATTTAAAACCAAGACAACAGTTCATTAGTGTTCGCAATAAAGCTAACAGAATTCTTGGCTTCATATCTAGAAGTATAAATAATAGAAGTCCTCAGGTTGTTCTTCAACTCTATATATCCTTGGTTAGGCCTCATTTACACTATGCTGCTCAGTTCTGGTCACCGTATTACAGAATGGATATAAATGCTCTGGAAAACGTACAGAGGAGGATGACAAAGAGGATCCCATGTATCAGAAATCATCCCTATGAGGATAGACTGAGGGCCCTGAATCTGCACTCTCTCGAAAGACGTAGAATTAGGGGGGATATGATCGAGGTGTATAAATGGAAAACAAGAATAAATAAAGGAGATGTAAATAGCGTGCTGAAAATTTCCAGCCGAGACAGGACTCGCAGCAATGGTTTCAAGTTGGAAAAATTCAGATTCAGAAAGGATATAGGAAAGCACTGGTTTGGTAATAGAGTTGTGGATGAGTGGAACAAACTCCCGAGTACAGTTATTCAGGCTAAAACGTTGTGTAGTTTTAAAAATAGGTTAGATAAATACATGAGTGGGTGTGGGTGGGTGTGAGTTGGACCTGACTAGCTTGTGCTGCTGGGTCTGGTGCCGTGCTCCATCCTTGAGTGGAGATGATTAGACTGGGTGGGTCATTGGGCTAATCCGGGGGGGAGGTCATTTGTCTAATCCGGGGGGGGGGGACATGGACCTGCTTCGCATGGGTCAGTAAGCCTGTTGCAGTGTTCCTTCTTTCTTATGTTCTTATGTTCTTACAGGGTGACTCTGGTGGTCCACTAATGTATCAAGGAGAAGATGGTCGCTACCTGCTGGCCGGCATCGTATCTCGAGGTTATGGCTGTGGTCTTCGTAAATATCCAGGAGTTCACACCAATATTCGTTTGTCTTCTATCCTGACATGGATAAAGCAAATTTCTTCTCTGGAATAAAATTACCCAAAGGTTCTCAACATGACTGGCTTTAAAGACAGAAAGTTACCTAAATATGGACAAATATCACAGAAGAAACCAGTAAATTTTATCTTTCATATATAAAACTTCAGAAATATAACGTCAGATATAAAAAAATAAGCACATAATTTAGACAAAAATAATGTTGGTGCTCTCTTAAAAAAAACGAAAGTCAACACTATTACTAAATCTTGTAAATCTGTGGAAATTGTGAAAGGAATCTTAACTTGACATAATTACACGACGAGCTTGTCAGTGACAGCAGTGTTGATCTCCTAACCATAACAAAACCTCATATTAATATAAAGACACAATCTAAAGAACAGCTTTTTATTGGAACTACGTATCGGTCAAGGTTCAGCTTGATCCAGACATAAAGAGGATATTTTTACCACACCTACGTATACTCAGTCAAAGTCAGGTATAGGTATAACATTCTGATGATGTTGGTAGTAGAACACAAGAGTAGACATAATGATCCATTATTTAAGACTGAGCTGTACCAGTAAATGATATGCTTGATAAATCAGCTGTGCAAGCGTGACGTTGTCAGAATTATGTTTTCAATTATTACTTTTTGTGTTTTAACCATTTAGGTTAAACTTCAGTTCCATTACAGGCTGTGTATTTCCCATTTATGATTCTGTGTCAAAGGCTTTGATACACATAAAGCACCCTAGTACTATTTAGTAGTGTCTGTTTTGCTCGTGATTGCTGATTCTAGACACAGTCTTATGGATCTGACTCATCTCTGTTTATAAGTTCAGCATATTTCAGTGGTGTTTGGCTCGCATATTACTTCCAATGACTGATGTTCACATTGTTTGTGTCTGGAGTATTACAAGTGAATTCGCCAATTCCCGAGTCTAAGCTCTATATCTCTCCTGAGAATGGTGAATGCACCAGGACTGCTGCTACTTGTGTTCCGTGACACCAGCACTACTGCTACTTGTGTTCCGTGACACCAGCACTGTTACTACTTGTGTTCCGTGACACCAGCACTGTTACTACTTGTGTTCCGTGGCACCAGCACTGTTACTACTTGTGTTCCGTGACACCAGCACTGTTACTACTTGTGTTCGGTGACACCAGCACTGCTGCTACTTGTGTTCGGTGACACCAGCACTGTTACTACTTGTGTTCCGTGACACCAGCACTGCTGCTACTTGTGTTCCGTGACACCAGCACTGTTACTACTTGTGTTCCGTGACACCAGCACTGCTGCTACTTGTGTTCGGTGACACCAGCACTGTTACTACTTGTGTTCCGTAACACCAACACTGCTGCTACTTGTGTTCCGTGACACCAGCATTCTTACTACTTGTGTTCCGTGACACCAGCACTGATGCTACTTGTGTTGCATGACACCAGCACTGCTGCTACTTGTGTTCCGTGACACCAGCACTGCTGCTACTTGTGTTCCGTGACACCAGCACTTTTACTACTTGTGTTCCGTGACACCAGCACTGCTGCTACTGGTGTTCCGTGACACCAGCACTGCTACTATTAGTGTTCCGTAACACCGGCACTGATGCTACTTGTGTTCCATGACACCAGTACTGCTGCTATATGTGTTCCGTGACACCAGCACTGTTACTACTTGTGTTCCGTGACACCAGCACTGTTACTACTTGCGTTCCGTAACACCAGCACTGCTGCTACTGGTGTTCCGTGACACCGGCACTGATGCTACTTGTGTTCCATGACACCAGTGCTGCTGCTACTTGTGTTCCGTGACACCAGCACTGCTACTACTAGTGTTCCGTGACACCGGCACTGATGCTACTTGTGTTCCATGACACCAGTGCTGCTGCTACTTGTGTTCCGTGACACCAGCACTGCTGCTACTTGTGTTCCGTGACACCAGCACTGCTGCTACTTGTGTTCGGTGACACCAGCACTGATACTACTTGTGTTCCGTGACACCAGCACTGCTGCTACTGGTGTTCCGTGACACCAGTACTGCTACTACTTACGTTCCGTGACACAAGCACTGCTGCTACTTGTGTTCCGTGACACCAGCATTCTTACTACTTGTGTTCCGTGACACCAGCAATGATGCTACTTGTGTTCCATGACACCAGCACTGCTGCTACTTGTGTTCCGTGACACCTGCACTGTTACTACTTGCGTTCCGTAACACCAGCACTGCTGCTACTTGTGCTCCGTGACACCAGCACTGCTGCTACTTGTGTTCCGTGACACCAGCACTGCTACTACTTGTGTTCCGTGACACCAGCACTGTTACTACTTGTGTTCCGTGACACCAGCACTGTTGCTACTTGTGTTCCGTGACACCAGCACTGTTGCTACTTGTGTTCCGTGACACCAGCACTGCTGCTACTTGTGTTCCGTGACACCAGCACTGTTACTACTTGTGTTCCGTGACACCAGCACTGCTGCTACTTGTGTTCCGTGACACCAGCACTGCTGCTACTTGTGTTCCGTGACACCAGCATTGCTGCTACTTCTGTTCCGTGACACCAGCACTGTTACTACTTGTGTTCCGTGACAACAGCACTGATGCTACTTGTGTTTCGCGACATCGGCACTGCTACTACTTGTGTTCCGTGACACCAGCACTGTTACTACTTGTGTTCCGTAACACCAGCACTGATGCTACTTGTGTTCCGTGACACCAGCACTGCTACTACTTGTGTTCCGTAACACCAGCACTGTTACTACTTGTGTTCCGTAACACCAGCACTGATGCTACTTGTGTTCCGTGACACCAGCACTGCTACTACTTGTGTTCCGTGACACCAGCACTGTTACTACTTGTGTTCCGTAACACCAGCACTGCTGCTACTTGTGTTCCGTGACACCAGCACCGTTACTACTTGTGTTCCGTGACACCAGCACTATTGCTACTTGTGTTCCGTGACACCAGCACTGTTGCTACTTGTGTTCTGTGACATCAGCACTGCTACTACTTGTGTTCTGTGACACCAGCACTGTTACTACTTGTGTTCCGTGACACCAGCAAAGTTGGTACATGTGTTCCGTGACACCAGCACTGTTGCTACTTGTATTCCGTGACACCAGCACTGCTGCTACTTGTGTTAAGTTACACTAGCACTGTTAATACTTGTGTTCCGTGACACCAGCAGCTGCTACTTGTGTTCCCTGACACCAGCATTGATACTTGTGTTCCGTGACACCAGCACTGATACTTCTTGTTTTCCGTAACACCAGCACTGCTGCTACTTGTGTTCTGTGACACCAGCACTGTTACTACTTGTGTTCCGTGACACCAGCACTGCTGCTACTTGTGTTCCCTGACACCAGCATTGCTACTAGTGTTCCGTGACACCAGCACTGTTGCTACTTTTGTTCCGTGACACCAGCACTGCTACATCTTGTGTTCCGTGACACCAGCACTCCTGCTACTTGTGTTTCGTGACACCAGCACTGCTGCTACTTGTGTTCCGTGACACCAGCACTGCTACTACTTGTGTTCCGTGACACCAGCACTGTTACTACTTGTGTTCCGTGACACCAGCAGTGCTGCTACTTGTGTTCCGTGACACCAGCACTGCTACTGTGTTCCGTGACATCAGCACTGCTACTGTGTTCCGTGACACAATCACTGGTACTACTTGTGTTCCGTGACACCAGCACTGCTGCTACTTGTGTTGCGTGACACCAGCACAGCTGTTACTTGTGTTCCGTGACACCATTAATGCTGCTACTTGTGTTCTTTGACAACAGTACTGTTGCTACTTATGTTCCGTTACACCACCACTGCTCCTACTTGTGTTCCGTGACACCAGCACTGTTGCTACTTATTTTCAGCGATGCCAGCACTGCTGCTACCTGTGTTCCGTTACACCAGCACTGCTGCTACCTGTGTTCCGTTACACCAGCACTGCTGCTACTTGTCTTCCGTGACACGTGCACTGTTTCTGTGTTCCGTTACACCAGCACTGCCGCTACTCGTGTTCTGTGACACAAGCACCAATGCTACTTGTGTTCCGTTACACAAGCACTGCTACTAAATGTGTTCCTTTACACAAGCACTGCTGCTACTTGTTTTCCGTGATACCAGCACTGCTGCTACTTGTGCTCCGAGACACAAGCACTGCTGCTACTTGAGTTCCGTTACACCACTACTTGTTCTATCTAGGCTGGAATATTGCTGCACACTAACAGCACCTTTCAAGGCAGGTGAAATTGCCGACCTAGAAAATGTACAGAGAACTTTCACGGCGCGCATAACGGAGATAAAACACCTCAATTATTGGGAGCGCTTGAGGTTCCTAAACCTGTATTCCCTGGAACGCAGGAGGGAGAGATACATGATTATATACACCTGGAAAATCCTAGAGGGACTAGTACCGAACTTGCACACGAAAATCACTCACTACGAAAGCAAAAGACTTGGCAGACGATGCACCATCCCCCCAATGAAAAGCAGGGGTGTCACTAGCACGTTAAGAGACCATACAATAAGTGTCAGGGGCCCGAGACTGTTCAACTGCCTCCCAGCACACATAAGGGGGATTACCAACAGACCCCTGGCAATCTTCAAGCTGGCACTGGACAAGCACCTAAAGTCAGTTCCGGATCAGCCGGGCTGTGGCTCGTATGTTGGTTTGCGTGCAGCCAGCAGCAACAGCCTGGTTGATCAGGCTCTGATCCACCAGGAGGCCTGGTCTCAGACCGGGCCGCGGGGGCGTTGACCCCCGGAACTCTCTCCAGGTAAACTCCAGGTCTCCAGGTAACTGCTCCTACTTGTGTTCCGTGACTCCAGCACTACTGCTACTTGTGTTCCGCAATAACAGCACTGTTGCTACTTGTGTTCCGTGACACAAGCACTGCTGCTACTTGTGTTCCGTGACACCAGCACTGTTTCTAGCTGTGTTCCGTGACACCAGCACTGCTGCTGCTCGTGTTCCGTGGCACCAGCACCAATGCTACTTGTGTTCCGTTACACAAGGAATGCTGCAACCTGTGATCCGTGACACAAGCACTTCTGCTAAATGTGTTCCGTTACACCAGCACTGCTGCTATTTGTGTTCCGTGATACCAGCACTGCTGCTACTTGTGTTCCGTGACACCAGCACTGCTGCTACTTGTGTTCTGTGACACCAGCACTGTTGTTACTTGTGTTCCGTTACACCATTACACCAGCATTGCTGCTACTTGTGTTCCGTGACACCAGCACAACCGCTACTTGTGTTCCGAGACACCAGCACTGTTGCTACTTTTGTTCCGTGACACCAGCACTGCTGCTACTTGTGCTCCGTGACACCAGCACTGCTGCTACTTTTGTTCCGTGGCACCAGCACTGTTTCAACCTGTGATCAGTGACACCAGCACTGCTGCTACTTGTGCTCCGCGACACCAGCACTGTTGCTACTTGTGTTCCATAACACCAGCACTGTTGCTACTTGTGCTCTGTGACACCAGCACTGTTGCTGCTTGTGTTCCGTGACTCCAGCACTTCTGCTACTTGCGTTCGTGACACCAGCAGTGCTGCTACTTGCGTTCGTGACACCAGCATTGCTGCTACTTGTCTTCCGTGACACCAGCACTGCTGCTACTTGTCTTCCGTGACACCAGCAATGCTGCTACTTGCGTTCGTGACACCAGCAGTGCTGCTACTTGCGTTCCGTGACACCAGCAGTGCTGCTACTTGCGTTCCGTGACACCAGCACTGCTGCTACTTGTGTTCCGTTGCACCAGCACTGCTACTTCCGTGACACAAGCACTACTGCTACTTGCGTTCCGTGACACCAGCACTGCTGCTACTTGTGTTGCGTTGCACCAGCACTGCTACTTGTCTTCCGTGACACAAGCACTGCTGCTACTTGTGTTCCGTTGCACCAGCACTGCTACTTGTCTTCCGTGACACAAGCACTGCTGCTACTTGTGTTTCGTGACACCAGCACTCCTGCTACTTGTGTTCCGTGACACCACCACTGCTGTTACTTGTGTTCTGTAACACCAGCACTGTTGCTACTTGTGTTCCATGACACCAATACTGTTGCTACTTGTGCTCCGTGACACCAGGACTGCTGCTACTTGTGTTCCGTAACACCAGCACTGCTGTTACTTGTGTTCCGTTACTCCAGCACTGCTGCTACTTGTGTTCCATGACACCAGCACTACTGCTACTTGTGTTCCGTGACACCAGCACTGCTACTATTTGCGTTCCGTTACACCAGCATGGATGCTACTTCTGTTCCGTGACACCAGCACTGTTGCTACCAATGTTCCGTGACACCAGCACTGCTGCTACTTGCGTTCCTTGACACCAGCACTGCTGCTACTTGTGTTCCGTGACACCAGCACTGCTGCTACTTGCGTTCCGTGATACCAGCACTCCTGCTACTTGTGTTCCGTGACACCATCACTGCTGTTACTTGTGTTCCGTGACAACAGCAGTGCTGTTACTTGTGTTCCTTGACACCAGCACTGTTGCTACTTGTGCTCCGTGACAGCAGCACTGTTGCTACTTGTGTTCCGTGACACCAGCACTACTGCTACTTGCGTTCCGTGACTCCAGTACTGCTGCTACTTGTGTTCTGTGACACCAGCACTGCTACTACTTGCGTTCCGTTACACCAGCACGGATGCTACTTCTGTACCTAGGCACCAGCACTGTTTGTACCTGTGTTCTGTCACCAGCACTGCTGTTACTTGTGTTCCGTGACACCAGCACTGCTGTTACTTGTGTTCCGTGGCACCAGCACTGCTGTTACTTGTGTTCCGTGGCACCAGCACTGCTGCTACTTTTGTTCCGTAATACCAGCACTGCTGTTACTTGTGTTCTGTGACACCAGCATTGCTGTTACTTGTGTTCCGTAACACCAGCACTGCTGTTACTTGTGTTCCGTGACGCCAGCGCTGCTGTTACTTGTGTTCCGTGACACCAGTACTGCTTTTACTTGTGTTCCGTGACACCAGCACTCTGTGTTCCGTGACACCAGTACTGCTGTTACTTGTGTTCCGTGACACCAGCACTGCTGTTACTTTTGTTCCGTGGCACCAGCACTGCTGTTACTTGTGTTCCGTGACACTAACACTGTAGCTACTTGTGTTCCGTGAGTTCGGATCTGGTAATATCACAGATACTTGTTCCTGCAACGACTGTTACAGGTTGCATCATTAGACAGTTCAGTTGACGAGGCTGTTGCTACATAATAGCGGGAATCAATATCGTGTAAGAAAAACAATACTTCTTGTATTATAGATTTAGAACTTATAATTTATTTAAATTACTAAAATATGACGAATAAAGTAAATGCAAAACAATACTAACAGAATGTTGAATTAAATGAAACAGATGAGTAAGTTGACCAGGTTATTTTACTGTGACTGTCAGTGATATTATTATTGAACACTGTCAGTCACCTAATACACTGACAGTGATATTACTATTGAACACTGTCAGTCACCTAATACACTGACAGTGATATTATTATTGAACACTGTCAGTCACCTAATACACTGACTGTCAGTGATATTACTATTGAACACTGTCAGTCACTTAATACACTGACTGACAGTGATATTATTATTGAACACTGTCAGTCACCTAATACACTGACTGACAGTGATATTATTATTGAACACTGTCAGTCACCTAATACACTGACTGTCAGTGATATTATTACTGAACACTGTCAGTCACATAATACACTGGCTGACAGAGATATTATTATTGAACACTGTCAGTCACCTAATACACTGGCTGACAGAGATATTATTATTGAACACTGTCAGTCACCTAATACACTGGCTGACAGTGATATTATTATTGAACACTGTCAGTCACCTAATACACTGGCTGACAGTGATATTATTGAACACTGTCAGTCACCTAATACACTGACAGTGATATCATTATTAAACACTGTCAGTCACCTAATACACTGGCTGACAGTGATATTATTGAACACTGTCAGTCACCTAATACACTGACAGTGATATCATTATTAAACACTGTCAGTCACCTAATACACTGGCTGACAGTGATATTATTGAACACTGTCAGTCACTTAATACACTGGCTGACAGTGATATCATTATTGAACACTGTCAGTCACCTAATACACTGACTGTGATATCATTATTAAACACTGTCAGTCACCCAATACACTGGCTGACAGTGATATTATTGAACACTGTCAGTCACCTAATACACTGACTGACAGTGACATCATTATTGAACACTGTCAGTCACCTAATACACTGACAGTGATATTATTATTGAACACTGTCAGTCACTTAATACACTGACTGACAGTGATATTATTATTGAACACTGTCAGTCACCTAATACACTGACTGTCAGTGATATTATTACTGAACACTGTCAGTCACATAATACACTGGCTGACAGAGATATTATTATTGAACACTGTCAGTCACCTAATACACTGGCTGACAGAGATATTATTATTGAACACTGTCAGTCACCTAATACACTGGCTGACAGTGATATTATTATTGTACACTGTCAGTCACCTAATACACTGGCTGACAGTGATATTATTATTGAACACTGTCAGTCACCTAATACACTGGCTGACAGTGATATTATTATTGAACACTGTCAGTCACCTAATACACTGGCTGACAGTGATATTATTAAACACTGTCAGTCACCTAATACACTGACAGTGATATCATTATTAAACACTGTCAGTCACCTAATACACTGGCTGACAGTGATATTATTGAACACTGTCAGTCACCTAATACACTGGCTGACAGTGATATTATTGAACACTGTCAGTCACCTAATACACTGACTGACAGTGACATCATTATTGAACACTGTCAGTCACCTAATACACTGGCTGACAGTGATATTATTGAACACTGTCAGTCACATAATACACTGGCTGACAAAGATATTATTATTGAACACTGTCAGTCACCTAATACACTGACTGACAGAGATATTATTATTGAACACTGTCAGTCACCTAATACACTGGCTGACAGTGATATTATTACTGAACACTGTCAGTCACCTAATACACTGACTGACAGAGATATTATTATTGAACACTGTCAGTCACCTAATACACTGGCTGACAGAGATATTATTATTGAACACTGTCAGTCACATAATACACTGGCTGACAAAGATATTATTATTGAACACTGTCAGTCACCTAATACACTGGCTGACAGAGATATTATTATTGAACACTGTCAGTCACATAATACACTGGCTGACAAAGATATTATTATTGAACACTGTCAGTCACCTAATACACTGGCTGACAGTGATATTATTATTGAACACTGTCAGTCACCTAATACACTGGCTGACAGTGATATTATTATTGAACACTGTCAGTCACCTAATACACTGGCTGACAGAGATATTATTATTGAACACTGTCAGTCACCTAATACACTGGCTGACAAAGATATTATTATTGAACACTGTCAGTCACCTAATACACTGACTGTCAGTGATATTATTATTGAACACTGTCAGTCACCTAATACACTGGCTGACAAAGATATTATTATTGAACACTGTCAGTCACCTAATACACTGACTGTCAGTGATATTATTACTGAACACTGTCAGTCACCTAATACACTGACTGACAGTGATATTATTGAACACTGTCAGTCACCTAATACACTGACAGTGACATCATTATTAAACACTGTCAGTCACCTAATACACTGGCTGACAGTGATATTATTATTGAACACTGTCAGTCACCTAATACACTGGCTGACAGAGATATTATTATTGAACACTGTCAGTCACCTAATACACTGGCTGACAGTGATATTATTATTGAACACTGTCAGTCACCTAATACACTGGCTGACAGAGATATTATTATTGAACACTGTCAGTCACCTAATACACTGGCTGACAGTGATATTATTGAACACTGTCAGTCACCTAATACACTGACAGTGACATCATTATTAAACACTGTCAGTCACCTAATACACTGGCTGACAGTGATATTATTATTGAACACTGTCAGTCACCTAATACACTGGCTGACAGAGATATTATTATTGAACACTGTCAGTCACCTAATACACTGACTGACAGTGATATTATTGAACACTGTCAGTCACCTAATACACTGACTGACAGTGATATTATTGAACACTGTCAGTCACCTAATACACTGACAGTGACATCATTATTAAACAGGTTTTGCAGTAACGGTGCCAAAATTCATTTCGTGTAACAAATGCACTTTGACACAGTTACCTTTTAGCAATGATGACATTGATTTATCTAATTTTAATACAAATAACCCATTGCCATATATTGATGACTTACGACTTAATCTTCACCTTAACAACAGGGGCATAAATAACTCTCCATTTTTCAAGTTAGTTTTATTTTATTACCAATCATTTAGCTTCATTGGTACTTGGTTAGTGAATTAAAATAACCACAAACAATTATAAATGAAATACTATACAGCAAAAAAACTAATCTTACGTTCAAATTCTTATTAGCAGAGTATGATACAATAATTTCAGTTGATAATCCACTAATCTCACCATTCATCTCTTTTAGAAATGTCTGGGGTGACGACATATTTATCTTTCATAAGTGACATGATTTTTTTTTTTTTATATTTTATTTAAAAGACATACATAGCACATAAAAGTAAACGACAAATTACATAGTGAAAACAGTGGTGAAAAATGTACACCTTACATTGTACATCCTGCCACGGAATGTACACCTTACATTGTACATCCTGCCACGGAATGTACACCTTACATTGTACATCCTGCCACGGAATGTACACCTTACATTGTACATCCTGCCACGGAATGTACACCTTACATTGTACATCCTGCGACGGAATGTACACCTTACATTGTACATCCTGCCACGGAATGTACACCTTACATTGTACATCCTGCCACGGAATGTACACCTTACATTGTACATCCTGCCACGGAATGTACACCTTACATTGTACATCCTGCCACGGAATGTACACCTTACATTGTACATCCTGCCACGGAATGTACACCTTACATTGTACATCCTGCCACAGAATGTACACCTTACATTGTACATCCTGCCACAGAATGTACACCTTACATTCTGAAAACACTACCCTCCATCCCCACCTTTTTGCATGTCAATCCACCTCACACGTAACAATCCACCTGACACGTAACAATCCACCTGACACATAACAATCCACCTGACACGTAACAATCCACCTGACACGTAACAATCCACCTGACACATAACAATCCACCTGACACGTAACAATCCACCTGACACGTAACAATCCACCTGACACATAACAATCCACCTGACACGTAACAATCCACCTGACACGTAACAATCTTTATATGTAACTGTATATTGTATGAAATACTTTCATTATTCCATATTGAACAACATGATACGTTCAGTATCACTCAGTGTATTGATATAATATAAAATTCAATTCTACATGATTCATGTACAACGTATATATACATATATACATATATACATATGTTACATACACGTTACAACACGACCAGTGAAACAAAAACCTAATCAAATGTCATCCATCAATTACCCTATAATATATATCAACTCAACGGTAACCCAAACTTACGGGCTCTATAGAGCTCCCATGAAAAAACAATATGTAATAAGAACACAGGATAAGTCAAGCTTTCTAAAAATATTTCGCCCATATCATTAAAACCACTACTAAGATGTAAGTCTGTTAGCACAAAACATAACAGTGCATGACCTTCACACGTCGATAAATACTGATGCAATACTTCATGTGTATATATATATTTCGCATTCACACAGTGCACCCACATTGTCATTTCATTACACACATACCAATAATTTCGTTGCAGATATATAATATTCCATCACATTACGACGTCTGTCGTCCTTTGTCATTTACATAATTAATAATTAAAATGAAGAACTTGTATCGTTCACAACACACAACCCGCTCATCACACAGTCAAAGGCACTTATGTCTCAGTACTATATTCATTCTCTTCCACACTAAACCATTTCACACTGTCCTTATCGGGAAGCCAGCCCTCAGTGACCCCTTACATTGCACGTAAATCCCATAAATCCCTCAACCTAAAACTCCGATAGCCCTCAGTAAAAGCAGTCTCCCAACTCCGTCCATAAATTTCCCTATTACGACACTTAGTTCTGTAAAATGTCGCAGCTAACACCTTCATCCTCTCATCCACGCCCACCTCCCTCATGGCCCATGACGTATATATAAAATCCGTGACCAAATACACCACTGCATTCTCCACCATCTTACTCACCCCACCTATATCCAAACTTAAAGCCCGCAACACCTGCAATCCTCCCCCACCCACTAACCTGAACACCTTTCGTAACCAGACCCGCACAACTTCTGTACAGTCACAAAAATATACCGCATGAAAAATTGTCTCCATGCTTCCACACGCTCTACATTCCCCTTCCTCCCTTATCCTCCTATTGAATAGAACAACCCCAGACGGCAAAATTCCATGTAAAAATCTAAACATTACCTCCCGAACACCCGGTTTTACACGTAATTGTTTTAGACGCGTCCATATTTCGTTCCACACATACATAGGGTATGCTCCTTCAACAGCAGCCACCACTGACCTACCTTCCACTCCTTCGAGGACCCGCAATTTAACACACGAAGGGTCCCTCACTGTCAATAATAACCTCAACATGGCCTCACCAACTATTAAATCCCTACCCCCCCACCACCGTTGCATATCCTTACGTACTCGCACATGTCCACCTCCCCTCCCGCTCCCCTCCCTTATATAACCTCGTTTTAGGTACACGCTCATCATCCTTTTTTCCAGAGGTAAAAGTCCCAGCCCTCCTCGACTGACCGGAAGTGTTAACACTGCTCTACCATTTGCAGCCCAATCCCCATATAAATCTAAAAAACCCATGTTGTAAACGTTTCACCTCACGTCTCATCAGCGGGTACATGACAACGACATGCCATGTCTTGCTGTACAATAGCACGTTCGTCACTATTACTCTTTGATGCAGCGTTAGTTGTGCCGCCCTCAAACCACTAAGTCTTTTCAATACTCCATCCACTATTCACACCGAATTCACCTCTTGAGCCACCCGTGTATTTCTCACATAAATTATCCCACATATCATTAGTTGATCCACCACCTTCCACCCACCCCTACCACCTCATCCCCAATTGTACTGTCCCTTAGGTCTAGAAACTTAGTCTTCTCAACATTAATTTTCAAACCTGAAGCCTCCCCAAACACATCCACCACCTTCCCCACCCTAAACAAGTCCCTATTACCTCTCACCAAAACAGTCGTGTCATCCACATAACCTACGATACCAGCCCCCCCCCCGGTCAGTACCCTCCTCACCTCCGGCAACACACCTCCGAATGGCCCTATAAAATGGATCCTGTATACACACAAACAATATTTGTGATAGTGGGCAGCCTTGGCGCAGTCCCCGTCGCATCTGTATTTTAACTCCTAGCCTCCCGTTAACCTGCACCCTCATCGACGCCCCCTGATACAATAATTTTGCCCAAGATATTATTTCTTCCCCAAAACCTTGCCAACGCATGAACCTCCATAACGCTTCCCTTTCTACACTATCATAAGCAGCCTTCCAATCTAATGCCAATACACCTCCATCACCCAACTCCCCCCGTTTCTCTATAAATTCTCGAATCATGCCATGCCCTTCATACATCGACCTTCCTGGCACCCCATATTGCCCCCTATCAATTACCTTGCCTATTACCCTCTTGATTCTGTTCCCTAATATTCTCGCAAACAACTTATAATCTCCACATATAAGCGAAAGTGCCCGATAATCCATTACCGTTGACTGCTCCCCTTTCGGTACCAACACCACAACGGCCGTCCGTTGCTGCTCTCCCATTACCTCAGCTGCCTTAAGTATGTTAAACAGCCTTACTAAAAAAAACCTCAGAACCCCCCAATTCATTACGTAGAAATCATTTGGCAGTCCATCTGTACCCGGCGCCTTTCCCAAGCTCACTCCTGATAACGCCTGCCAAATCTCACACTCCGTAATCGGCCCACCTAATGCCACCCGATCTTGATCATCAAGCTCACACTCCACATACTCTCCCATTTCCCCCAATGCCACTTCACGGATGCCCAAGCTTTGCGTATATGACTTAAACCAAGCATCTACATATCCACTCATACCCTCTGTCGTTACCAATGCTTGACCCGCTCTATACCCTTCCATCCCTACATGTACGTTTAACCCCATCATCTCCGTTGTCACTCTCCTCTTTCTCTGGCCTCTTAACACGCAAGCCAACGGCCGATCACCCCATAGCACTTCTTCCAATCCTCCCATAATTCGTGCACCATCAAAATGCTCGTTTTGCAATACCCTAATACTCTCCTTTAAACCCTCAATGTCCTGCACTTGGTAGCTTGCTCCTCCTCATGCATAACAGTCACACAGCTGCCCTTCAAGATATCTTTGAAACCCATACTTTAACCGATTATATTCCCTCCCACGACAAATATAATATTCTCTGATACGATTTTTAGCCACAGAATCCCACCAATTTACCAGTTCATCATCCCCCGGCGCCTCGTCCACCAACCGTTCCCACAATTGCGCAAAAGACTGACAACATTCCTTACCCTGCAAAAGCTTCACATTTAACTTCCAATAACCTTGACCCCTTCTAGGCAATCCCTCCCATTCTAGGTCCACCATTACTCCTCTGTGATCCGAAAAAACTGCGTCCACCACACGCACTCTGCTCACTATTACTGTTCGGGGCACATACAAGCGATCCAGTCTAGCCGCATATCCACGTCTAACAAAAGTATGTTCTACAACCCCACCCCCTCCAACGTCCATTAACCCCACTCCATTTAATAACTCCCACAAAATTTCTGAACAATACCCTGCCCCTCTAGGTTCCACGCCTTATCACACAATTCCAATCACCACCAATTACAGCTACACCTGGCAAAGCACGCAAATAATATACTAGGACATCCTTCACAAATTTATTCTTAATACACACATCTCCCTCTGCCGGACCATACACACACACCAAACTCATCTGTACCCTACCCCACCACCCATCTACACGAATCACCCTCCCCTCCCCACCCTCACAATGCCTCACTATGAACGGGCTAGTTTCCCTTACCAGGATGGCAACTCCTCCTTTCAACCTTATCGCATGCTCCACATACACATTATACCCATTCACCTTCAACTCATAACCTGGTCTGTAGTTGTGTTCCTGCACGAACACCACATCAACACAATTACGCACCAAATATTCACTAAATCATACAAACTTTCTCTCTGATCTCAATCCATTAATGTTCAATGTCATGCACTTGAAGCTTACAGAGTGGTTTTCCTTCTTGGCCCTGGTACTGTCTTGCCACCAGATCGTTTCGTGACACCTCGGTCCCTCTCCCCACCTTTAGAAACGCTCTTAACCAACTCCTGCCCCTTAGGGCCGCTGTGTCCTCTCTTCGTAACTTCCGCCCAGGACTTTTTGCCAGTGCGCTGAGCAGGCGTGATTACGTCCTCGGAGTCAGATAGCGCAGCAGCGCGCTTCCGTGATGCTCCCTCTGCTTGCATCATGTCGTCTGTTACATTGTCCTGGTGGACCTCCACCTCCACCGCTTGCATCGATATATTCTTATCACACTGCGCAGACTGCAGATCCTGTTCCATGCCCTGATCCACAGCAGACCCAAGAACTAGGTCTGGACTCCCAACCTTCCCAATATTCTTGTCAGCCAATTTAAAGCCATGGCTAATGAGTCTTCCACATCGCTATCACTCGCAGTTGGGGTGTTCTCTTCCAACACCTGAGCTGCGTTCAATGAAGGGGTGTCCCCCCCCTCGTCACACCTGCTGACTCCATCTCCTCCACTCTCTCGACCTCCTCACTCCAGGACCCACCTTGCTGTATGTCGTTGCCGTTGTTCCATGTTGCCACGCCTCCTTCCACACAGAGCCGCTAGGTGATCATATGACCCACACAACCGACAGGTCCGGCGTTGCCCAGCGAATGTCACAAACACCTGGGTCCGAAATTCTGGTAGCACTACATACGACGGAATAGGGTAACGTAACGTCATCTTCACACAATACGTTCCTTCGAGTATCCCTGCATATGGCCCAGTAAACCACTTCCCAACAGTGGCCATATGTACTGTACCATATTTGCCCATCGCAAGACGGATGTCAGAATCATCCGCCTCGAATGTCACATTTCTAATCTTAACCCATGTGTAATGGCGAGAAACGTCGTGAAGTCACACGGTCACAACGGAGTTAACTGTCAAAGTAACCTCCTGGTACTTGTCTGCCACTGCCTCATACACACTTGCCAAATTAAACTTGACAAAGATCCTCGTCGTGCCATTCAGCGCTACTCCACATATCTCCTCGTTAGCAATACCATATGTATCTCGTATGATTGCAGGTAGTAGCAGGTCCATAGAAGTTCCTGTCACAGCCCCACAGATAAGCTCAACACAGACTGTGTGTATGCGTCTCCGGCTGGCCTGCACCATGCAGTGAAAATATAACTGCCACTAATCAGTGCCAGGGGCGGCAGCAGTGCACGTCCTCACTACTCAAAGGTTGAGAGACGAAATGAGGTAGCTCGCCTGAAAACAGCAGAGGGGTGCAGAGCACAACCGCACTCTACCGTGGTCAGGCAGCGAATCCAAAAGAAGATAAATTATGTAACATCACAGTCACTAGTCAAATGGTTGTGAAGCAGATAGACCGACTGAAGCAAAATAAGTCGCCGGGTCCTGATGAGGTTTTTTCAAGGGTTCTTAAGGAATGCAAAATGGAACTCAGTGAACCATTAACTAATATTTTTAATTTATCTCTTCAAGCAGGTGTAGTGTCTGATAAGTGGAAGATGGCTAATGTAATTCTTATTTTTAAAACAGGGGACAAGTCGTTACCGTCAAATTACCGCCCAATAAGCCTGACCTCAATTGTAAGCAAATTACTAGAGTCAATTATAGCTGAGATTATAAGAAGCCATCTCGATAAGCATAGCTTGATTAATGATAATCAGCATGGATTCACAAGAGGCCGGTCTTGTCTAACTAATTTATTAACTTTCTTCAGTATAGCTTTTGAGATGTTGACCACGATAAAGAATTTGATATTATTTTCTTAGATTTTAGTAAGGCTTTTGATAGAGTTCTGCACCAAAGACTGTTAAAGAAAGTGGCAGCTCATGGCATTGGGGGAAAAGTGCTCTCGTGGATCGAGTCATGGCTCACTGACAGGAAGCAGAAAGGGTTATGGTGAGCAGCAATCTTAAACCAAGACAGCAATGACTAAGCATACGTAATAAGGCAAATAGATTACTGGGATTTATATCAAGAAGTGTAAGCAACTGAAGTCCAGAGGTCATGCCGGTGCTTTATACATCATTAGTAAGGCCTCACCTAGATTATGCAGCTCAATTCTGGTCTCCATATTACAGAATGGACATAAATTTGTTAGAAAACATTCAGCGTAGAATGACTAAATTAATACATAGCATTAGAAATCTTCCTTATGAAGAAAAATTAAAGACTCTTAAATTACATTCACTTGTTAGACGAAGAATGAGGGGAGACATGATCGAAGTGTATAACTGGAAGATGGGGATATTAAGAAGGTCTTGAGGATGTCTCTCCAAGAGAGAACCCGCAGTAATGAATTTAAATTAGACAAGTTTAGATTTAGAAAGGACATAGAAAAGTATTGGTTTGGAAATAGGGCAGTTGATGAATGCAACAGTCTACCAAGCTGGGTTATTGATGCTAGGACTTCGGGTAGTTTCAAATTTAGGCTGGATAAATACATGAGTGAGAGGGGTTGGATTTGAGTGGGACTTGCACATCAGAGTTTATTTCTTGGGTAGCATTGAAAATTGGGATTGGGAAATGTTTTGTTAGTGGGATGAATTGTAAAGGACCTGCCTAGTATGGGCCAACAGGCCTGCTGCAGTGTTCCTCTTTTCTTATGTTCTTATGTTGTAGCCTGGGATTCATGTTTCGTTGTCCAAGTGATCCTTTATGTGGGTCTCTGTGAAAGCCGCACACATTGCATTTGCCTCTGCATGCAGTCCACGGATGAAAGGTATTTTGTTGTTCGTTGCTGGCTTTAGGTGTGATATACCGTCCCCCAAACTTAGATAGGGACCAAAGGAGACTACTATGGGAGGAAATTGTTAGGGCCACAAGGCACGATAATGTAGTGATTCTAGGAGACTTTAACTTTAGTCATATTGATTGGAATTTCTTGACTGGGAATTTAGAATCATACGACTTCTTAGAAGTAGTTCAGGATTTTTTTTTTGAAGCAGTTTGTGACAGAACCTACAAGGGGAAATAACCTGCTTGACTTAGTTCCGGCAAACAATGAATCCCTTGTTAATAATTTAGAAATTTCAGAGGAATTGAGTGCTAGCGACCACAAATCAATTACATTTAGCATTGAATTGAAGTATGACAGTAGGGATAACTCAGTAACAGTCCCAGATTTTCGCTTAGCAGATTACGATGGGCTTAGAGAACACTTATCATCTGTTGACTGGGGTAACGAAGAGAGCTATCAATATGACAGTTTTCTGAACACTATACATGCTGCTCAAAGAACGTTTATCCCGTATAAAGAAATTAGATGGATGAATAATAGGCTGAAATATCTACTAGGGCATAAGAAGGGAATTTATAGGCGTATCAAAAGAGGTGAGGGTCATCTTATGAATCAGTATATTGACATTAAGAGGGACATTAAAAGGGCAATAAGAAAAGCTAAGGGGGCTATGAAATTAAAGTTGCTAGGGATTCGAAAACTAACCCAAAGAGTTTTTTCCAGGTCTATAGAACAAAAGTTAGAGATAAGATAGGTCCCATTGAAAATAACTATGGGCATCTTACTGACAAAGAGAATGAAATGTGCTCGATTTTAAATAATTATTTTCTCTCGGTTTTTACACAGGAAGACACTAACAATATTCCAGTAATTAATTTTTATAATGGGCCTGAAGAAGATAAATTATGTAACATCACAGTCACTAGTCAAATGGTTGTGAAGAAGATAGACAGACTGAAGCAAAATAAGCAACCGGGTCCTGATGAGCTGTTTTCAAGGGTTCTTAAGGAATGTAAAATGGAACTCTGTGAACCGTTAACTAATATTTTTAATTTATCTCTTCAAACAGATGTAGTGTCTGATATGTGGAAGATGGCTAATGTAATTCCTATTTTTAAAGCAGGGGACAAGTCGTTACCGTCAAATTACCGCCCAGTAAGCCTGACCTCAATTGTAGGCAAATTACTAGAGTCAATTATAGCTGAGATTATAAGAAGCCATCTCGACAAGCATAGCTTGATTGATGATACTCAGCATGGATTCACGAGAGGCCGTTCTTGTCTAACTAATTTATTAACTTCATTCGTCTCTCGACCTGCGGGGAGAGAGGACGCTTCTACAGTTTCTCTTGCACGCCACCTGGTGAGGAAAACATAGCATTAGCATCAAGATGGTGGACCGACTGCACCGGCGCATGAATACTGTCTGCATTGAGCTGGTTAGAGGATCTTTAAGCAGCGCCACGATGAACGTTCTCTTGCCAAGCATTATCAGGGACTGTTATGGCATCCCCAATGAAGAGTTGTATGGGGTGGCACTGAATTGTATGTCAAGGGTCTTCGTGAAGTTCATGAGAACTGACTTCTACTCTACCATAGTCGACGAATTTCAAGAAAGGAGGATGAGTATCAATTCAGCAGTGGAAGTATGCTTGCATGATTTGTCTAAGTATTTTACTTGGGTAAAGGTAAGGAATGTACCTTTTGAAGCAACAGCCTACAGCCTACAAGATGTGTTCTGTGGTTATGGGACTGTACACTCGGCGAGCATGGGAATGTGGAGGGACGGCCCCTATGAGGGGATGCCGGAAGGATCCTTCACATTGAAATTGACCCTGAGGTGGCCGATACCATCATATGCTACATTGCAAAACCATAGAACTCAGGTTTTTGTACACTATGCAGGGCAGAGGAAGACATGCCGTTTATGTGACTCTTATGAGCACATGGCGGCACAATGCCCCAGGAGACAGGGTCCTAGGGGTCAAGAGAAAGCTTCTGAAGACACGCAGTTAGAAGCCTTGGGCGTTGTGACGGGTGGAGTGGAAAGCCGGGGTAAGGGCCTGTGGAGTGAGGAGGTCGAAAGAGCAGAGGTGGTTTTGGAGACGTGTGTTACACTACCAGTGGAAACGGGGGGGGGGGGAATATCGCTGTCAGAAAGACCGTTAGATACTACAGATTCAGCCCAAGAAGGGATGCTGGAGGCTGTGCTGAAGGATTTTTTGGAAGAGTTGGAGCATGGTGTGGAAGGTGATGTGAGGTTAGGTGATGTCAAGGTGATGGACGACCAGAAACGGGGTGAGGAAGACTTGAGTGAGGTTCGAATGAAGAGCAATGTGGTGGTGGAGGTCCATCAAGATGTAGTTGAAGAAGAGATGTGTGTAGAGGGAAGCTCCCGCAAGAGATCAGCGGTGGCATCAGACATGGACGAGGTCCTCACACCAGCACAGAGGCCTGGGAAGAAGATTTGGGCAACTGCGGTGGAAACGGCGAGACCGGGAGGAGGGGGGGGGCAATGGGAAGACCAGAGGGAAGGGACAGGGAGGGGTTGGAGGGCAGGAACGAGGGATTGATAGAGATGGACCGAGACCTATGAAAGGAGGACCAAGTAAGCCTCAGCGGCACAGGGGTAAGCCGTCTTTCTAGTAAAATTCAGGTACTCACCTAATTGTATTCACCTAATTGTGGTTGCAGGGGTCGAGACTCAGCTCCTGGCCCCGCCTCTTCACTGATCGCTACTGGATCCTCTCTCTCTCTACTTCCTGAGCTTTGTCATACCTCTTCTTAAAACTATGTATGGTTCCTGCCTCCACTACTTCACTTGCTAGGCTATTCCACTTGCTGACAACTCTATGACTGAAGAAATACTTCCTAACGTCCCTGTGACTCGTCTGAGTCTTCAGCTTCCAGTTGTGACCCCTTGTCCCTGTGTCCCCTCTCTGGAACATCCTATCTCTGTCCACCTTGTCTATTCCCCGCAGTATCTTGTATGTCGTTATCATGTCTCCCCTGACCCTTCTGTCCTCCAGTGTCGTCAGTCCGATTTCCCTTAACCTTTCCTCGTACGACATTCCCTTGAGCTCTGGGACTAGCCTTGTTGCAAACCTTTGTACTTTCTCTAACTTCTTGACGTGCTTGACCAGGTGTGGGTTCCAGACTGGTGCTGCATACTCCAGTATGGGCCTAACATACACAGTGTACAGTGTCTTGAACGATTCCTTATTAAGGTATCGGAACGCTATTCTCAGGTTTGCCAGGCGCCCGTATGCTGCAGCGGTTATTTGGTTGATGTGTGCCTCCGGTGATGTGCTCGGTGTTATGGTCACCCCAAGGTCTTTCTCCCTGAGTGAGGTCTGTAGTCTTTGTCCACCTAGCCTATACTCTGTCTGCTGTCTTCTTTGCCCCTCCCCAATCTTCATGACTTTGCATTTGGCTGGATTGAATTCGAGAAGCCAGTTACTGGACCTCCATCGAGCAACTTTACCAACAGCTTAAGGAAGAACTGAGGTTGGCGAATATGGAAATTCGGCGACTGACCGAGGAAAACAAAAAGATTCGGAGTAGTCCTCCTGTTTTGAGTCCTCAGGTCAAGAAGGGAAACTGGTCAGTGGCTGGACAGCAGGGAAAGAAGTTGACGATCAAGAAGACGAATGGAAAGGTAGAAACGATGAAGAAGAAAGAGACTGCCGTGGAAACTGTTGTGGAAACATCCAATACATTCTCAGTGCTACCCGACGAATGTGAGTTGACTACTGGGAACGACACGACGAAAGACATTAAGGAAGGTAAGAATATTGTTGTTGTTGGGGATAGCCAAGTTAGGTATATGGATAGGGCGTTCTGTTTGAAGGACAGGAGTAGGAGACAGAGAGTTTGCTTTCCTGGGGCTGGGATGGAGGATATTGTTAGCCGTCTGGATGACATCATGAGAGGTAATGGGAGCAATCCTATTATCTGTCTCAGTGCTGGAGGCAACGATGTTGGCAGACGTAGGAGTGAGGACCTGATTAGCAGGTATAGGTCAGCAATAGAAATAATTAGAAGTAAGGGTGGGAACCCTCTCATATGTGGTATTTTGCCAAGGAGGGGAGTTGGAAATGAATGGTTGTCCAGGGCAATTGGTGTCAATTGCTGGCTGGACAAATACTGTAAGGAAAATGCGGTAACATTCATAGACAACTGGGACCTCTTCTATGGCAGAAATGACATGTATGCTAGGGACGGGATTCACTTATCTAGGTGTGGGGTGGGAGCACTGGCAACTGCAGTGGAGGGAGCAGTTAGGACTTTAAACTAGGAATAGTTAGTGGTATGGGTTTTGGCAGGAAAACAGTGAAGTCCCAGTGTAGTAATATTACGAGTTCTAGGGGAACTAGTAATAATAAGAACGAGATAGATATTGAAAAGCCAGGGACCTTGGGTGATAAGGACAGTAATAGGTTTAGTAGAAAAATAGAAATGAGCAGGAAGGGTAAAGAGAAAGGAGAGTCTTTCAATGTTTATTATGCTAATTGCCGTAGTGCTAGGAATAAGATGGACGAGTTGAGATTAGTTGCTAGTGTAGGTAACATTGATGTATTTGCCTTAACTGAGACGTGGTTTAATTCAAAAAGTCGGGACATGCCTGCGGAATGTCATATTCAGGGTTTTAAATTGTTCCAAGAAGATAGAAGTATTGGGAGGGGGGGTGGGGTGGCATTGTATGTCCGAGATCGCTTGAACTGTTGCATAAAAACGGGTATTAAGTCTGAAGTAACACATACAGAGTCTGTTTGGATAGAATTTTCAGAGGGGCATGAAAAACTGATTTTAGGAGTGATATACCGTCCCCCAAACTTAGATAGGGACCAAGGGAAACTACTATGGGAGGAAATTGTTAAGGCCACAAGGCACGATAATGTAGTAATTCTAGGAGACTTTAACTTTAGTCATGTTGATTGGAATTTCTTGACTGGGAATTTAGAATCATACGACTTCTTAGAAGTATTTCAGGATTGTTTTTTGAAGCAGTTTGTGACAGAACCTACAAGGGGAAATAGCCTGCTTGACTTAGTTATGTCAAACAATGAATCCCTTGTTAATAATTTAGAAATTTCAGAGGACCTGGGTGCTAGCGACCACAAATCAATCACATTTAGCATTGAATGGAAGTACGATAGTAGCGATAATTCAGTAACAGTCCCTGATTTTCGCTTAGCAGATTACGATGGGCTTAGAGAACACTTATCATCTGTTGACTGGGGTAACGAAGAGAGCTATCAATATGACAGTTTTCTGAACACTATACATGCTGCTCAAGGAGCGTTTATCCCATATAAAGAAATTAGATCAAATAGAAATGACCCAAAATGGATGAATAATAGGCTCAAATATCTACTAGGGCATAAGAAAGGAATTTATAGGCGTATCAAAAGAGGTGAGGGTCATCTTATGAATCAGTATATTGACATTAAGAGGGACATTAAAAAGGGGATAAGAAAAGCTAAAAGGGACTATGAAATTAAAGTTGCTAGGGATTCTAAAACTAACCCAAAAAGTTTTTTCCAGGTCTATAGAACAAAAGTTAGAGATAAGATAGGTCCCCTTAAAAATAACTATGGGCACCTTACTGACAAAGAGAATGAAATGTGCTTGATTTTAAATAATTATTTTCTCTCAGTTTTTACACAGGAAGACACTAACAATATTCCAGTAATTAATTTTTACAGTGGGCTAGAAGAAGATAAATTATGTAACATCACAGTCACTAGTGAGATGGTTGTGAAGCAGATAGACAGACTGAAGCAAAATAAGTCGCCGGGTCCTGATGAGGTTTTTTCAAGGGTTCTTAAGGAATGCAAAATGGAACTCTGTGAACCATTAACTAATATTTTTAATTTATCTCTTCAAACAGGTGTAGTGTCTGATATGTGGAAGATGGCTAATGTAATTCCTATTTTTAAAACAGGGGACAAGTCGTTACCGTCAAATTATCGCCCAATAAGCCTGACCTCAATTGTAGGCAAATTACTAGAGTCAATTATAGCTGAGATTATAAGAAGCCATCTCGATAAGCATAGTTTGATTAATGATACTCAGCATGGATTCACAAGAGGCCGGTCTTGTCTAACTAATTTATTAACTTTCTTCAGTAAAGCTTTTGAGGCTGTTGACCACAATAAAGAATTTGATATTATTTACTTAGATTTTAGTAAGGCTTTTGATAGAGTTCCGCACCATAGACTGTTAAAGAAAGTGGCAGCTCATGGCATTGGGGGAAAAGTGCTCTCGTGGATCGAGTCATGGCTCACTGACAGGAAGCAGAGAGTGTCCATAAATGGGGTTAAGTCCGAGTGGGGATCTGTAACAAGTGGCGTTCCACAGGGATCAGTCTTGGGCCCGTTGTTGTTTATAATATATATCAATGATCTTGATGAGGGAATTACTAGTGATATGAGCAAATTCGCCGATGACACAAAGATAGGTAGGATAATTTATTCAAACGTAGATGTTATGGAACTTCAGGAGGATTTAAACAAACTCCATTCTTGGTCAGAAAAGTGGCAGATGCAGTTCAATGTAGATAAATGCAAGGTTCTGAAGCTTGGGAGTGCCCATAATCCTAGTACTTATAAGTTAAATGATGTAGAACTTAGCCATACAGATTGCGAAAAGGACTTGGGGGTTATGGTGAGCAGCAACCTTAAACCAAGACAGCAATGCCTAAGCGTACGTAATAAGGCAAATAGATTACTGGGATTTATATCAAGAAGTGTAAGCAACAGAAGTCCAGAGGTCATACTGCAGCTTTATACATCATTAGTAAGGCCTCACCTAGATTATGCAGCTCAGTTCTGGTCTCCGTATTACAAAATGGACATAAATTCGTTAGAAAATATTCAGCGTAGGATGACTAAATTAATACATAGCATTAGAAATCTTCCTTATGAAGAAAGATTGAAGACTCTTAAGTTACATTCACTTGTTAGACGAAGAATGAGGGGAGACCTGATCGAAGTGTATAAGTGGAAGATAGGTATTAATAAAGGGGATATTAATAAGGTCTTGAGGATGTCTCTCCAAGAGAGAACCCGCAGTAATGGATTTAAATTAGATAAGTTTAGATTTAGAAAGGACATAGGAAAGTATTGGTTTGGAAATAGGGTAGTTGATGAGTGGAACAGTCTACCTAGTTGGGTTATTGAGGCTGGGACTTTGGGTAGTTTCAAATCTAGGTTGGATAAGTACATGAGTGGGAGGGGTTGGATTTGAGTGGGACTTTCACATCAGAGCTTATTTCTTGGGTGGCATTGAAAATTGGGCAAATGTTTTGTTAGTGGGATGAATTGTAAAGGACCTGCCTAGTATGGGCCAGCAGGCCTCCTGCAGTGTTCCTCCTTTCTTATGTTCTTATGTTCTTACATGTCCAGCCTCTCCAGGTCTCTTTGCAGTCCTGCCTCATCCTCGTCCGATTTAATTCTTCTCATCAACTTCACGTCATCTGCGAACAGGGACACTTCAGAGTCTATTCCTTCCATCATGTCGTTCACATATATCAAGAATAGCACTGGTCCTAGAACTGACCCCTGTGGGACCCCGCTCGTAACAGGCGCCCACTGTGATACCTCTTCACGTACCATGACTCGTTGCTGCCTCCCTGTCAGGTATTCCCTTATCCATTGCAGTGCCCTTCCTTTTACGTGTGCCTGATCCTCCAGCTTCTGCACTAATCTCTTGTGGGGAACTGTGTCAAAGGCCTTCCTGCAGTCTAGGAAAACGCAATCTACCCAACCCTCTCTCTCATGTCTTACTTCTGTTACCTTGTCATAAAACTCCAGGAGGTTTGTGATACAAGATTTGCCTTCCATGAACCCATGCTGGTTTTCATTTATAATCTTGTTCCTTTCCAGGTGTTCGACCACTCTCCTCCTGATAATCTTCTCCATGACTTTGCACACAATACATGTCAGAGACACAGGTCTGTAGTTTAGTGCCTCGTTTCTGTTTCCTTTCAATGTAACTTTCAATGTAAACGATCTTAAAACCGAGGTCAAGAGGGTATGGTTAGAGTGGGTTTTGAGGAGATTTAGTATTGATGTCTGTTTTTTGCAGGAACATAACCATAAGTTAGGATGTGAGTTGTTGTTGAAAGGTTATAGGTTGTTTACAAATGATGCTTTGAGGTTGAAAGTAGGTGTGGCTGTGGCGGTAAAGGAGACCAGTGCTTTGCGTATCCTGGGTTGGGAGGAGGGGGGGGTGGGAGGGTTGTCAGGGTGGATGGGTTTTGGGGGGCCAGGAGGGTTTGTTTTGTAGGTGTGTACATGCCAGCAACTAGTAACGCTAGACTGAAAGTGGATTTTGTACACGATGTTTTGGATATCACTTTGGAGGTTTACCTGCTTTTACGGTGATTGGTGGGGATTGGAATTGCGTAATTAGGAATGGTGATGTGGTTCCAAGGGGTTCTGAGAGATGTTTTGTGAAATGTAGGAGTGGTAGATGTGGTGGGGAGTAGAGGATATGGAGTGGAGCACACTTTTATTCGTAGGGGATATGAGGCACGGTTAGATAGGATTTATGTTAGGCAGGGAATAGGTGTGGAGAGGGTGAGGACTATAGATGTGGGTTTTTCTGATCATCGCGCTGTTATAGCAGATTTGAGGGTAGATGGTATAGTGAGAGTTTATGCGGGAAACTGAAAATTGAATGTGAGGCTACTTAGGGACCAGGTTGACGCTACAGGATTTGGAGATTGGTGGAAATCCTTTTGGGAGACTAGGAATATGGAGATGGATTTGCTGGATTGGTGGGAAATGAGGGCTAAAGTTGGAATTGCGGGCTTTTTTAAAGTACAGGGTAAGGAGATGGCGAGGTGGACCTATGGTCTACAAAATTATCTTGAAGGTCAGTTAAATGACTGTTATGCAGAGGAATGAGTGGGGCGGAGTGAGAACATGGAACGTTTGCGAAATAGGTTGGCAGAAATTCACAATGAAAAGTTTGAGGCAATTAGAGTTAGAGTGGGGTTGGAGGATGTTTTAAGGGGGGATAGGCCATCGGGTTTTGTATTAAGGAAGTTTAAGGAACGGCAGGCGAAAACTACCTTGGCATATATTGAGGCAGGTACAGGGAAGGGGGGTTTGAGGAGGGTCAAGGCCTATCCACCACAGAAAATATTAGTTTGTATGCCGATTTTTGGTTTAGGGAGAAATGGAGGAGGGTTGGCGGGGGAGTGAGTGGGGGACGTTTTGAGGATGAAGGGTTTAATAGGGTATTAAGTGAGCAGGACAGTGACAGACTCGAGAGTAGTATTAGTGAAGAGGAGGTGGAGGAGGCAGTTTTTGGGCTGTGCCAGGGTAAAACCCCAGGCATAGACAGCATATCAAATGATTTTTATAGGTGTCATTGGGGAGTGTACGGCATTGTCTGGTGGGGCTTTTAAATTGTATGTTAAGTAGTGGGAGGATGGGGAAATTGCAAAGAACGGGTGTCACGGTTTTAGTACCCAAAAAGAAGGAATGCCGAGTTTTGAATGATTATCGTGCGATTATGTTAATGTGCTCGGATTACAAGATTTTTGCTAAGATTTTGGGTAACAGAATGAGGAAAGTGTTGGGTTTAGTGTTACACAGGGGGCAGTTGGGAATTCCGGGGAGGAGGATGAGGGATGGATATGGTTTTATTAGGGATTTTCTAGAGAGTTGTACGAGAGGGGGAATACTAGGTTTAGATTGGGAGAACGCATATGATTGCATGGACAGAGATTTCTTATGGGTTTGCTTAGAGAGGTTGGGGTTTCGGGACGGGGTAGTGAGGTGGGTGAACACTCTGTATGCTGAGGCTGAGGTGAGGGTACAGGTCAATGGGAGGTTGGGTGAAAGTGTACCGATGGAGAGAGGTTTGAGGCAGGGCTGCCCGCTGTCGCAGTTGCTCTTTGCGTGTGTGCAGAATCCTTTTTATGATTCTGTTGAGAGGGTGATGGACAAACAGGAGATGGAGGGAGGGGTGCAAAGGGGGTATTGTAGGGTATGTGGATGATACTACTGTTTTGCTACTGGGTAAGGAAGAGTTAAGGAAGGTGGGTAGAGTGATTCAGATGTTTGGGATGAATACGGGGATGCGGGTTAATACGGTGAAATCAGGGTTACTAGAGGTGGGTAATTGGATAGGTGGGGCTTGGGGATGGGGTTAGGATGGACAGTGGTTGACAGAATCAGGGTATGTGGGATATGGTATATGGCGGAGGTGCAGGCATGCAGAAGGGTAAATTCGGAGTCTGTCACGGGTAAAGTTTTAGGTAGACTAGGAGGTTTAAGTGCGAGGGACCTAGCTTTACATCAGAGGGTAGTGGTGGTAAATTCACTTGTCTACAGGACATTGTGGAAATGCAGAGGAGGGTACTAAAGTTTGTGTGGGGATTTGGGAGGGCATGGTTAAGTAAGGAGGTGGTTATGAAGGATGTTCGAAGAAGGGGTTTAGGTTCGTTGCCTTTAGGACTGAGAGTAATGGCTATATATATCAAGAGGAGGTTTATTAGGGACGGGAGTGTGAGGGAAGCAAAAGTAGGAAGAGTTATGGAGGAGGAACGTACATGGTGGAGTGGGAAAGAATTGAGGTTTTGTGAAGATATGTTGAGATTTTTAATGACAGTGCGACATGTGGATAGCATCAAGGTGAAAAGGTTGGTGAGGGTAGTGAGAGGTCAGGGAATTATGCAAGGGGTAGCCGTGTATCCAACGTATAATTGGGTGGTTATTTGGAAATAATTTAGTAAGCTTAGGATACCGGCTAGAGTAAGAGAATTAGTATACCGTTTCATCATGGGGTTTCTGGCCTCCAAGGAGGTGTTACGTTGCATGGGGTTTGTGGAAGAGGCTTTTTGTCAGTTTTGTGGTGATGTTGAAACGGCGTTTCATGTGGTCTTATTTTGTACCTCCTTGGAGGGGGTGAGATCATGGATGGGTGGGGTTATCAGACTGTTGGGGAGGTCGTTTGCCACTTTTAAGGGGTTTACTACTAGATGTAAAGGGAGTGCCTAGGGATGTTGGAAGGCCTATAATGTATATCATAGTAGATTATCTGGATATCTCATGGGGAATGAGGGGATTAAGGGGTGAAACGAGGATTAAAGCATTGGCGGCTAGATTCTATAGGACGAAGTGTAGGAATATGCTGGTTTACCTGGCGTCCTGGGAAAAAAGTTTCCCGGAAGGTTATAGGAACCTCACTGTGGGTTCCCTTTGTCGGGGTCCCTGAGGATGGACAAAGGGGTGGTCTCCTTATGGGGGGATGTAAAGGGGGAGTGGGGATTTTTTTTGTTTCCCTATGGAGTTTGTGGTGTGTAAGAGGAAGGTAGTAACAGTTTGGTATGGATGGTACGCTATGTTTCACGAGAATGTTTGTCATAGTGAGATATAAGTGTAGCTTACAAGGTTAAATTTTTTAAACCTGATGGTTATATTCACTGTGTTAAAAAATTTCCTTGATAGCCAGGATACCGAGCCCTTAGGATCTCGGTTTTAAGTAATCAGATTGGCAAGTTGGTTTCAACAAACAAAAATTTCTGAGGTACATGTATGTTTTTTGGGACCTGCAAAATACAGCGGCTCTTATACTTACTACTTGACTTGTATTATGTTTAACTTCTATTGTCTGCTGGAGGTTCTATGTGGTAAATTTTAAGTGTATACATGTATATAGGTCTTGGGTTTATACCATCTTGTGGACAAGATTTTCGGTTAACATACATATGTGGGGGGTTTAATTTATGTGTAGGGTTTGGGTTTAAACCCTTTTGATGTGCCGAGGTTTTTGTTATAAAACTTTGTTTTGGGTTATTTTATTATAGTATGTTACATGTATGTTGTTCTGTTTCTTGTACCTGAATTATTGTAATTGAGGGTTTAACATATTAATAATATTTAAATACTGTTTCTCTATTGTTACAACTAACCACACGAGAGTGGATGTGATGTTAACTTGTATATTGTTTAATATTGATAATGTGTTTAACCACACGAGAGTGGCTATGATGTTAACTTGTTTATTGTTTAATATTGATAATGTGTTTAACCACATGAGAGTGGCTATGATGTTAACTTGTTTAATGTTTAACATTGATAATGTGTTTAACGACGTGAGATTGGCAAGGTGTTAACTTTTAATGTTACATATTGTTATCATGTTTAACCACGTGAGAGTGACTAGGGTTTCAACTTGTAGAGGGGAGGGGGGGGGGTTGTGGAGGTGTTGGATGTTAGTGTTAGCATCAGAGTTTTATGAAGATCTTTGTGATTATGTAACACTGTGTTTCTGGGTAGATTGTAGGTTGTGTTAGGTTATCTTAAGGTAACTTTGTATGTTCACTCAGTGAACCGTTGCAGTACGAGTGTTGAATGTTCTGTCATAACAAGTACCATTTCCGGGTATCTTTATACTGCATCTTGTAATAGAGTTTTAAATAATATAAAAAAATTAATTAACTTTCTTCAGTAACGCTTCTGAGGCTGTTGATCACGATAAAGAATTTGATATTATTTACTTAGATTTTAGTAAGGATTTTGATAGAGTTCCGCACCATAGACTGTTAAAGAAAGTGGCAGCTTATGGCATTGGGGGAAAAGTGCTCTCGTGGATCGAGTCATGGCTCACAGACAGGAAGCAGAGAGTGTCCATAAATGGGGTTAAATCCGAGTGGGGATCTGTAACAAGTGGCGTTCCACAGGGATCAGTCTTGGGCCCACTGTTGTTTATAACATATATCAATGACCTTGATTCAATTCAATTCAATTTAAAGTTTATTCTCTATAAGGATTACAATGCTGAGTTTACAGAATTTGGTTAATGTGTGGTTTACATGTAGTAAAATAATAATTACAGAGGGCACCACTAGAACTCGTAGCATGGCTAGGCATTTCGGGCAGACTTATATTCATTCCTAAATTTAAAATATTACAAATTATGAGGTAAGTTGGTATTAATGCTAAGTGACTAAATACTAGTTTGTGAGTTAAGCAATGTGAATGCTTTTGTTTTGGCACAATACATAGTTTCAGTATTGGAGTATCACAGGTCAACTTATGACTAGTTAGGATTCATTATTTTAAGATTGAGATTGATATTTCTGTTTATGGTCAAATGGGTGAGTGAGTGTAACGTGAACCACCAGGTGGAATTCGTGTAATTAGTTGACGGGGTGTATCAGGGAGATAAGATGTTTTCTATGGTAGTTTTGAAGGTGATGAATGTGTCTGCAGTTCTAGAGTTTTCAGGTAGGGTGTTCCAGATTTTAGGGCCTTTGACATATATTGAATTTTTGTAAAGGTTTAGTCGGACACGGGGAATGTCAAAGAGATGTTTGTGTCTGGTGTTATGCCTGTGGGTTCTGTCACAACTATCAAGAAAGCGTTTTAGGTCAAGGTTAATATTGTAATTTAAGGTCCTGTAGATGTAGATTGCACAGTAGTAAGTGTGGCTGTACTGAACAAGGAGTAAGTTTAGATCTATGAAGAGTGGACGGGTGCGTTGCCAGGGATGGGATTTAGTGATTATTCTTACTGCAGCTTTTTGCTGGGTTATTATTGGCTTTAGGTGTGTTGATGCAGTTGATCCCCAAGCACAAATAGCATAGGTGAGGTATGGATAAATAAGTGAGTGGTATAGTGTGAGAAGGGCGTTTTGCGGCACGTATTATCGTATCTTGGAGAGGATCCCAACCGTTTTGGATACTTTTTTGGTTATGTGTTCAATATGGGTGCTGAAATTCAGATTGTTGTCGAGGTATAGGCCTAAGAATTTGCCCTCATTATGTACTCACCTAATTGTGGTTGCAGGGGTCGAGACTCAGCTCCTGGCCCTGCCTCTTCACTGATCGCTACTAGGTCCTCTCCCTCTCTGCTTCCTGAGCTTTGTCATAACTCTTCTTAAAACTATGTACGGTTCCTGCCTCCACTACTTCACTAGCTAGGCTAGTCCACTTCTTGAAGACTCTATGACTGAAGAAATACTTCCTAATGTCCCTGTGACTCGTCTGAGTCTTCAGCTTCCAGTTGTGACCCCTTGTTTCTGTGTCCCCTATCTGGAACATCCTATCTCTGTCCACCTTGTCTATTCCCCGCAGTATCTTGTATGTCGTTATCATGTCTCCCCTGACCCTTCTGTCTTCCAGTGTCGTCAGTCCAATTTCCCTCAACCTTTCCTAGTACGACATTCCCCTGAGCTCTGGGACTAGCCTTGTTGCAAACCTTTGTACTTTCTCTAAATTCTTGACGTGCTTGACCAGGTGTGGGTTCCAGACTGGTGCTGCATACTCCAGCATGGGCCTAACATACACAGTGTACAGTGTCTTGAACGATTCCTTATTAAGGTATCGGAACGCTATTCTCAGGTTTGCCAGGCACCCGTATGCTGCAGCAGTTATTTGGTTGATGTGTGCCTCCGCTGGCGTGTTCGGTGTTATGGTCACCCCGAGGTCTTTCTCCCTGAGTGAGATCTGTAGTCTTTGTCTTCTTTGCCCCTACCCAGTCTTCATGACTTTGCATTTGGTAGGATTGAATTCGAGAAGCCAGTTTCTGGACCACATGTCCAGCCTGTCCAAGTCTCTTTGCACTCCTGCCTCATCCTCATCCGATTTAATTCTTCTCATCAACTTCATATCATCTGTGAACAGGGACACTTCAGAGTCTATTCCTTCCATCGTGTCGTTCGCATACGTCAAAAATAGCAATTGACCCCTGTGGTACCCCGCTCGTCACAGGCGCCCACTGTGATGCCACTTCACGTACCGTGACTCGTTGCTGCCTCCCTGTCAGGTATTCCCTGATCCATTGCAGTACCCTCCCTGTTATATGCGCCTGATCCTCCAGCTTCTGCACTAATCTCTTGTGGGGAACTGTGTCAAAGGCCTTCCTGCAGTCTAGGAAAACGCAATCAACCCACCCCTCTCTCTTGTGTCTCACTTCTGTTACCTTGTCATAAAACTCCAGGAGGTTTGTGACACAGGATTTGCCTTCCATGAACCCATGCTGGTTTTCATTTATAACCTTGTTCTGTTCCAGGTGTTCCACCACTCTCCTCCTGATAATCTTCTCCATGACTTTGCACACAATACATGTCAGAGACACAGGTCTGTAGTTTAGTGCCTCATTTCTGTTTCCTTTCTTAAATATGGGGATTACATTTGCTGATTTTCATTTCTCAGGAAGTTGCCCAGTTTCAAGGGATGTGTTGAAGATTGTGGTTAGGGGCACGCACAGTATCTCTGCTCCTTCTCTAAGGACCCATGGTGAGATGTTGTCCGGTCCCATCGCCTTTGAGGTGTCAAGGTCACTTAGCAGCTTCTGCACCTCCTCCTCGGTTGTTCGTATGTCATCCAACACTTGTTGGTATATTCCCTCTTGATGTTCCCTTCTGTGCTGTCTTCCCACAGCCCTTCCTGTCTCTACTGTAAAAACTTACTTAAATCTCCTGTTTAGCTCCTCACATACCTCCTGATCATTTCTTGTGAGTTCTCCACCTTCTGTCCTCAATCTGATCACCTGGTCTTTGACTGTTGTCTTCCTCCTAATGTGGCTATACAACAATTTCGGGTCACTCTTGATTTTCGATGCTATGTCATTTTCATACTGTCGCTGGGCCTCCCTCCTTACCTGTGCATACTCATTCCTGGCTCTTCGACTTATCTCCCTATTTTCGTGTGTTCTCTGCCTTCTGTACTTTTTCCATTCTCTATTGCACTTTGTTTTTGCCTCCTTACACCGTCGAGTAAACCAGGGGCTCGTTCTGGTCTTCCCATTGTTTCTGTTGCCCTTGGGAATAAACCTTTCCACTGTCTCCTTGCATTTTGTTGTTACATATTCCATCATTTCGTTTACTGGCTTTCCTGTCAGTTCTCTGTCCCACGGAACCTCCTGCAGGAAGTTCCTCAACCCTATGTAGTCCCCTCTTTTATAGTCAGGCTTTTCCCATTCAACTCCTGTTACTCTCTCCACTTGCAACTCTACTATGTATTCAAAGCACAGAACCACGTGGTCGCTAGCTCCTTGGGGACTCTCATACGTGATGTCCTCAGTGTCTGAACTGCCCAGGGTGAACACAAGGACCAATCTTGTTGGTTCATCCTCTCTTCTCACTCTGGTAGTGTCCTTAACATGTTGGTGCATGAGGTTTTCCAGCACCACGTCCAACAACTTGGCTCTTCATGTTTTGGGACCCCCTTGTGACTCCAGGTTTTCCCAGTCAATCTACCTGTGGTTGAAATCCCCCATAACCAGCAACTTTGCTCTGCTGGAGTGAGCTCTTCTTGCCACCTCAGCAAGTGTGTCCACCATTGCTCTGTTGCTCACTTCATATTCCTCTCTTGGCCTCCTGCAGTTCTGTGGTGGATTATACATCACTGCAATGACCACCTTGTGCTCCCCAGACTGAAGTGTACCTACCATGTAGTCTCTTTCTCCCGTCTCGTCTATGCCTCCCATTTTCTCGAATTTCCATCTGTTTTTTACGAACAGAGCAACCCCACCTCCCGCTCTGCCCCTTCTATCTTTTTTCATGATCTGGTATCCTTGTGGGAAGATTGCATCTGTTATTGTTTCTGTGAGTTTTGTTTCTGTATGTCTGGGGACTTCTCATTGATTCTTTCTTGCCATTCCTCATGTTTATTCGTTAATCCATCCGCATTTGTGTACCAAACCTTCAACTTCTGTTCTAATACTGTAACTGTGGTGCTGGGGGTGGGAACAGAGGGATTTGTGTGTGATGGTTGGTTTGGATTGTTCAGTTGCCTTGGGGGTGTCGTGGCTGGAGTCCTTCTGCAGGTGTTTCTGGGGGGTGTGCTTGTCCATCCACTTGTTCCTGGTTTATTCTGCTCTCCTTTTTCATTTCCTCAAATTTCTCCTTTCGTTTTTGAACTCTCTCTTCATCATCTTTCTTTCCTCCTGTGTTCTGTCTCGATCGAGGTACACACTCATGAACTAATGTTTGCCTCTCAGCCGTGCTTTCTCCTGCAGGATCATGGTTCAGGTTGATTCTGCCTTGAAAATTACTTTGAGAGGCCGATTCCTTTTCTTTGTGAACCACCCGATTCTCCGAAAATTTGCCACCTGGGCCATGTCCCCCTCGCCTATCACCTTCATGATACCTTCAATCCCTTTTTTCTCCTCCTGCTTTCTTTCATCATAAGTTTCCGCTTTAGCTTCGTTTAGCTCATAGACAAAAACTGATCTCTCCCTTTCCACCTCCCACTGTGACTCCCATTGCATCCTCTGATGTGTTTTAATTCCTTCCCGTGGAGTGTTCCTTCCTTCGGTCCCTTCCCTAGCTATGGCCCGTGGAAAATTTTTGATTTTCCGAAGCTATAGCGCCTAATAGGTGTTTAATGTGTCGATATGAGTCAAAAATGTATTTGACAATAGGGTAGAACCAAGAGTTCCCTTTGCGCATGCACGGATGTGCGGGGGTATAGGGGGACTCGGGCCATGGGGAGGCGGGAGTGTTTTGAATGTGGTGAGGAGGCTGGGAAAGCATGGAACCACGAAATTGGCATTCACGGCGGCCTAAGGATTAATATAGGCCTCATTTCATAATAGGAAGTGTCGTAACTGTTCCTGGTGGAGAGTGAGGGAACGTGATTTACGGGACCACCGTAATAAAGTGGTAAAATGAGTGAATAAGGGTAGGACCGGGTGACTTGCGCGTCACTATGGACTGTGTCCTGGGGAAAATTACCCTTGGTTTAATCATCACTCATCGGTCTCAGATCTTAATGGAGTGATCTCTGATGTGTATAATAATTATGAGAGGTTAAATCGTCTTGTGAATGGTAATGTAATCAGTGATAATAACGTTGAGTTAAGAGAATGCGGGATGTGAAATAGATCGCCCTGCTCCGAGTGAATGTGTGTCTCGTACTGGGGATAATGAAGATTTATGGAATCACGACTTCTAAACCAGGACAAACCGACGGATACCTCGTCCTGCTGGAATGAGAACCGTGTCGGTGTAGCAGAGCATCGAAATGAGATGGTGAATGGAGGAAATAAGGAGTATCAATCACCCACAGTTAAGTAACCCTTCTAGTTATAACAGACTGATGCTGGCCAGTTAGGTTATGTTGTAATTGGATAGGTTATGAGTGATCCAGCTACATCAAGTGACCACCAGAGAACATCTGGTAAGTGGTGGGATTATGTACAAATGTTTTTCCTTGATGGATGTATCCAGGTGTATCCTACCCCCCCTTTCATTCAGCTAAATTAATATAATCTATACAGTCCACAATTAATTAGTAGCACCGTACTTGTGGGTGCTATCCAATCCATACTGGTCTCGGATAGATATGGATAAGATTGTGAGGTCGAAGGAACCACTTGCCGCGACCAGGGGTGGTTAAGTTTTCTCACATGTCTACACGGGGTGACTACAGTAAACAATATGGTTGTCTCCCAATGAGATTACTGGTATGTATATAATGTTGAGGTACATACAGGTAAGCATCCTAGAAAATTTTCCATATCTGCCCGTTGGTCCTTCCTGAACCGGATGCAATCAGTGAAAAAATTAATTGAATTAATTACTTAATAATTAAGTGACTGATTGAAGGAAGTGGGTGTAGGGTGCACAAGTTTAATCGATCGTGTGATGGATGGCAATTAGCCCAATTAATTGCTAGCACATGTGTGGCTAGGATTTATACAAGAGTAAAGTGCAAGAATTACTCTTATAAGGCGCCTACTTAAGTTGTATAATTGGTGATTAATAATTCTCTAATCACGACTGGATCTGATGGAGTTAATGTGGCTGACAAGTCTGTGAATTTTAGAGTAATGAAAGCATCATTACAGGCTATTAAAAGCCATGTGACGAAGGCATTTGATTTAGTGAATCAAAGAACCGTGAACATTAATGAATTAAAGTTATATTTAGATGTTTCAGAGAGTAGATTTGATTGGTACAAATTGTGGTTTAAAGACTGTGAAAGAGATCTGCTGGAGAATTGTGCAGATGGAATGGAAATGAATGTTTTAATTAATCAACATTACGAATTGGAAGAAAAACTGCCTTGTAAAAGTAAGGCTTTGAATAAATTAAAGGGTGTAAACCAGGCAGTTGGTCAACCTATTAATGCAAAGGGTGGGTTTGCCAAAACCTCCAGAGTACGGTCTGGAGGAAATCAGACTAGGTCGGCAGTAATTAATTGTTCAATTGCAGACCAGTCAGCCAAACAGTTCTAAGGATATAACACATAATGACTCTGAAGTATCTGTCAAGTTGCAAAAGGGAAAAATAATCCCAGTGGTAATAATCATAGTTAAGAGTTAAATAGGCACATATCAAGTCAGGAATCAGTAATAGTGGTTCCTCACATCAAGGTAAGAGGAATTAGTACCTCAGTAAGTGTAACCCAGTTAATAAGAGGTCAGGCAAGGAAAAGAGAGACTGCCTCTTCTGCCAGGGTACTCATTTCACTAAAAATTGTAATGCCTATAATTCATGGGATATTAAAGTGGAAAGAATGAAAGAACTTGACAGATTTATCAGATGTCTGGACAATCATAATGTAAAGGACTGTCATACCAAATTGAACATTTGCTATCAATGCAACAAGGGAAGGCACCATACAGTTACGTGCAGGGTTGTATGTAAGTCTGATAATAATGGTGACAATAATGATAATGTTAATAACCCTGACACTACAGTGACTGATGTAAAGGTTGCAGCTAATGGCAATAATGATGGCCTAGCTGAGGTAGCCTTGCCGGCGTTGGATGTAAAAATTCAGGATAAAGGGCATAAATCCAAAACCATGCGGCGTCACTCTCCTCAACACTGGCAAGGGCCATGTAATATATGGCAAACTGCCGCCTAGTAATAATGACTAGAGGAAGTAGTGAATACAGTCATGGTGTCTTATTCATAAAAGGTCAACCCAGTACAAGTATTCTTCTATCGAGAATGATGTTGAACCAGTCTAATTTGTGAGAGCTGGACAGCATAGTGATTAATATAAATGAGGAAAGTCCAAATGATTCCTTTACTCAGGAACAATACCTGAAAGATGTTAAATGTGAATCTGGACATTACTGGGTGCGACTTCCGTGGAAGCTCGACCGTCCAGAAATACCTACTAATTATAGGATGGCGTATGGACAGTTAAAGGGCCCAGCTCTGTGAACTGAGCAAGACACCAAATTTGTTGACTGCTTGTAATGATATAATTAATAAACAGTTAAATAATAAATTGTTCCTACTTCAGGCGACGATAAATACACACCTTAAGTGCACAGGTGGCCCACTGAGCGAAGTAATTGGGTAAATAATCTTATCTGGACAATTTCCGGGTGTGACGTCAACTGAAGAGGAACTAATGAGGATATGTGAAGGGGTTAATGAACTAATGCAGTAAGGTGCAGGGGCTGACTTGGGATACTGAGAGAGACTTGTTATTGTTAAAGTCTCATAATTCCAGTATGCCCAATAAATTAATCCAGGGAGCATAGGCTTATGCCCCTGAGAGAATGGAACACTAATTAGTCCATTTTGAGGGTTCAATAAATATGGATGGCCATGGAGTTGGTGCCTATATGCAGTAATGTGCTGGGGCTGACTTGGGATACTGAGAGAGACTTGTTATTGTAAAGTCTCATAATTCCAGTATGCCCAACAAATTAGCCCCGAGAGCATAGACTTAGTGTCGTACCTTACAATAAGAGGGAAATTGTTAATACCAGAAGCATGGAGGCTTGAGTGTGCTTTGGATGGAGCCCTACCTGAGGAGTTAACAGGTGGAAAGAATTAATGGGTGATTATGTAAATATCAATGTTGGAGTTCCCAAGCCAGGTGGCCAGTGAAGATGGGAAAATTGTACTCCACATTATGTAAGTCGTCTAGCAACGACCTCCGCCCGGCTGCAGTGTGGAAATTTTTTTATTTTCCGAAGCTATAGCGCCTAATAGGTGTTTAATGTGTCGATATGAGTCAAAAATGTATTTGACAATAGGGTAGAACCAAGAGTTCCCTTTGCGCATGCGCGGATGTGCGGGGATATAGGGGGACTCGGGCCATGGGGAGGCAGGAGTGTTTTGAATGTGGTGAGGAGGCTGGGAAAGCATGGAACCACGAAATTGGCATTCACGGCGGCCTAAGGATTAATATAGGCCTCATTTCATAATAGGAAGTGTCGTAACTGTTCCTGGTGGAGAGTGAGGGAACGTGATTTACGGGACCACCGTAATAAAGTGGTAAAATGAGTGAATAAGGGTAGGACTGGGTGACTGGCGCGTCACTATGGACTGTGTCCTGGGGAAAATTACCCTTGGTTTAATCATCACTCATCGGTCTCAGATCTTAATGGAGTGATCTCTAATGTGTATAATAATTATGAGAGGTTAAATCGTCTTGTGAATGGTAATGTAATCAGTGATAATAACGTTGAGTTAAGAGAATGCGGGATGTGAAATAGATCGCCCTGCTCCGAGTGAATGTGTGACTCGTACCGGGGATAATGAAGATTTATGGAATCACGACTTCTAAACCGGGACAAACCGATGGATACCTCGTCCTGCTGGAATGAGAACCATGTCGGTGTAGCAGAGCATCGAAATGAGATGGTGAATGGAGGAAATAAGGAGTATCAATCACCCACAGTTAAGTAACCCTTCTAGTTATAACAGACTGATGGTGGCCAGTTAGGTTATGTTGTAATTGGATAGGTTATGGGTGATCCAGCTACATCAAGTGACCACCAGAGAACATCTGGTAAGTGGTGGGATTATGTACAAATGTTTATCCTTGATGGATGTATTCAGGTGTATCCTACCCCCCCCCTTCATTCAGCTAAATTAATATAATCTATACAGTCCACAATTAATTAGTAGCACCGTACTTGTGGGTGCTATCCAATCCATACTGGTCTCGGATAGATATGGATAAGATTGTGAGGTCGAAGGAACCACTTGCCGCGACCAGGGGTGGTTAAGTTTTCTCACATGTCTACACGGGGTGACTACGGTAAACACTATGGTTGTCTCCCAATGAGATTACTGGTATGTATATAATGTTGAGGTACATACAGGTAAGCATCCTAGAAAATTTTCCATAGCCCCTATGCTCATTGGTTTGTCCTTCCTGCTCACCTGTTCCTGGCCCCCAAAGGTGTCTGGTAATGTCCCAGCACATGTCCCAGTTCCTTCAATGTCTTCCAACCTCTCATTCTGTCCTAGTGTGCTCCCTGTCTGGCAATTAGAGTGTTGTCGATCTTAATGTTAATTTGCGCAACTCCTGCTCTGCTACCAAACATAATATAGTAGGTTTTGTCAGTGTTAAGCATAAGTTTATTGATGAGAGTATTACTAGTGATATGAGCAAATTCGCCGATGACACAAAGATAGGTAGGATAATTGATTCAAACTTAGATGTTAGGGAACTTCAGGAGGATTTAGACAAACTCTATTCTTGGTCAGAAAAGTGGTAGATGCACTTCAATGTAGATAAATGCAAGGTTCTGAAGCTCGGGAGTGTCCATAACCCTAGTACTTATAAGTTAATTGATGTAGAACAGATTGTGAAAAGGACTTGTGGGTTATGGTGAGCAGCAACCTTAAACCAAGACAGCAATGCCTAAGTGTACATAATAAGGCAAATAGATTATTGGGATTTATATCAAGAATTGTAAGCAACAGAAGTCCAGAAGTCATGCTGCAGCTTTATACATCATTAGTAAGGCCTCACCTAGATTATGCAGCTCAATTCTGGTCTCCATATTAGAGACTGGATATAAATTCGTTAGAAAACATTCAGCGTAGAATGACTAAATTAATACATAACATTAGAAATCTTCCCTATGAAGAAAGATTGCAGACTCTTAAATTACATTCACTTGTTAGAAGAAGAATGAGGGGAGACATGATCGAAGTGTATAAGTGGAAGATGGGTATTAATAAAGGGGATATTAATAAGGTCTTGAGGATGTCTCTCCAAGAGAGAACTTGCAGTAATGGATTTAAATTAGACAAGTTTAGATTTAGAAAGGACATAGGAAAGTATTGGTTTGGAAATAGGGTAGTTGATGAGTGGAACAGTCTACCTAGTTGGGTTGTTGAGGCTAGGACTATAGGTAGCTTCAAATTTAGGATGGATAAATATGAGTGAGAGGGGTTGGATTTGATTGGGACTTGCAAATGAGTGGATAGAGTTATCAGAGATTATTTCTTGGTTAGCATTGAAAATTGGGTTGGGCAAATGTTTTGTTAGTAAGTAAGTAAGTAAGTAAGTTTATTCAGGTAAACACAAATACAGTTACATAGAATTATCATACATAGCAGCATATGTGTAGGGAACCTAGGATAACCCAAAAAAGTCAGACAGAGTGACTTATTTCCATTGGGGTCCTTTTACCTTATTATTATAGTATAAAGGTTATAATATTTTCTTATTATTCTACAATGAAGATAACATCTTATTATCATACTAAAAAGACTATCTACTACACGAGGGTCATTAAGACTATCTACAATACGAGGGTCATTACAAGGAATAAGGTAAAATTTACACGTATGTTAGCTAAAAAATAGAAAATCATTCCCCTCCCTTTCTGTAGCTACATTCATCAGACACCTTTTGGCACTCTTCTTGAACTGGTTCATGCTATGACTGGCTTTGACATGTGCGGGTAGTCTGTTCCATTCCTTTATTGCTGTACAATAAAAGGTGTTTGAAGCCTGGCCTCTGACTGTGGGTACTACAAAGTTGTGCTCTCTCCCCCTAGTACTATGATTGCTTTGGTTCCCAACCTTGACAAAATTGACAGCAAGATATTCTGGACATTGTTTGTGAGCAATTTTATAAACATGATTTAGCTTCAGTTGTTTTACTCTGTCTTCAACATTTAGCATATCCAACTGCTGTAATTCATCCTGGCCTACATGTTCTCTTGGTCCCAGCCCCAGGATGAATCTTACGATTTTGTTCTGGGTGATTTGCAGTCTATCTTTCAGTTTTTTTGTCAAGGCAGAGTACCAAGAAGAGCAAGCGTAATCCATATGGCATTGTATAAGGGCTAGACATAGGGTCCTGCGAGCCTCAGTAGGTAGACACTGTGCTTGTCTATACAGGAACTTCAGTTTGGCATTCGCTTTCTTTACTACACTGTTCCCTATCAATTCTCCTGACATGCATGGGTCAAAGGGGATTCCCAAATATTTTACTGATGAAACCAAAGTGATGGGCTCCCCATTACATTGAACATTAAAATTATTTACCCTTCTCAGTTTATGTTTCGTGCCAAAGAGAATGGCTTCAGTTTTCCCTAGGTGTAATGATAGTTTGTTGTCTACTAACCATTTGCTGCAGGACTCCAGTTCCAGTGTTAAAACATTAGCAATATCTTGTGGGTCTTTACCTGACACTAACAGAGCACTGTCATCTGCATACAGTAGGAGTTTGCACTTGACACTGATAGGCATATCATTGACATAACATAAGAATAATAAGGGACCCAGAATACTACCTTGGGGAACTCCACATGTTATCGGCAGGGGTTCTGATTCTGTTTTGTTGATTTTGACTATTTGTCTCCTGTTGCTAAGGTAGGACTTAAACCAGTCTACAGAACCTATACCAATAGCTTGAAGTTTATTACATAATATATTGTGGTTGACAGTATCGAAGGCCTTTTGCAGGTCTAAGGTTCCCATGCCTATGAGGTTCCCCTTTGACATTTCAGTTCTCAGGTAATCCATCAGATTAATAAGGGAGGTGTCGGTTGAGTAGGATCTTCTAAAGCCCGATTGATAGCTATGGAGAATGTTGTTGTCATTAAGGTACTTAACTACTTGAGAATACACCGCCCTCTCTAGAATTTTAGATATTATACTGAGTATACTAACAGGCCTATAGTTGCTTACATCAGACCTACTATTTTTCTTGAAGATAGGAGTGACTCTGGCCTCCTTGAACCCCTCCGGTACTGTATTAGTGGTGATTGATAGATTTATTATGTGAGCAATAGGGATTGACAGTTCAGAAGCACCATCTTTTAGGAACTTAGACGGGATGTTATCAGGGCCTGTGCTCTTAGTTGGGTTTAACCTGCTTAGTTCTTTTTGAATAAAGTCATGAGATACACTTACTAGTTGACAACTGTTTGGGGTTACCCCTTTATTGGTATAGTATGTTTGAAACTTATCAGAGTCTGTGTTAAAGGTATTTGATGCAGCTGGTAGTTTACTTACTAGTGTTGATGCAACAGATGTGTAGTAGGAATTAAAGCAATTTGCCACCTTAGATGTTTCGTGGCATACCTCATTATCGATAGTGAGTACTATGTTAGACCTATCTACTGGCTTATGGCTATACCCCAACTGTTTTAGTTGTTGCCAGAGCTTTCTGGGGTTATGCTTATACTCTTCAATTTTTGAGCAGTAGTGCTTTGCCTTTGCTCCTTTTATAAGTCTCTGTACTCTGTTCCTCACCCTTTGGAATTCATTTAGTGCTGCAATATCCTGTCTGTTTGCTTTAAATCTTTTTAGCAGCTGGTCTCTGAATTTCATATTATCTAATATCTCAGTATTCATCCAGGGTTCAGTTCTTCGTTTAATCCTAACCTCTTTAACTGGTGCAATATTATCAAGGATGGTAGTGAACATTGTTTTGAATTTTTCCCAGGCATCGTTTACGTCCGTGCAACTTGTTATCTCTGTCCAGTCACAATTGTGTAGCCTATTTACCAGTGTTTCTTTACTGTAGTTTCTAGTTGACCTCATTTTTATTGTCCTGTGTAGGCCTATCCTATCCCTAGTGATTTTCCTGGTGCAGTAAATGATGAAATGATCACTAAGACCTGTGGTAATGACGCCTGACTGACTAATGTTCTCAGAGCGGTTACAAAGTATGTGGTCAATTAGGGTGGCTGAGAACTGTGTGATCCGGGTTGGAGTATTAATAAGTTGAGTGTAACTATTTAATCATAGAATTTGCTTATACCTTTTCATAGCCCGTTATTTTGCTGCTGAAAACAGATATTGAAGTCGCCCAGTATTATTGTCTCGCAATTGTTTTCAACTCCGGACAAGACTCTGGAAAAGTCTTCTAAGAACTGGTCCTGGGTAGGAGGGCGGTAACTAGTTCCTACTAAGATGGGTTTGGTCTTAGGAAGCAGCACTTCAAACCATAGAATCTCCAGTTTATTGTTATTTAAATCAGGTCTTGGGTTGTAAGCTAAGTCATTTCTAATGTAGGCACATACTCCACCACCCTTTCTGTTCCTATCTAAGCGTTTTATATTGTAACCATCTATTTTGACCTCGTCGTCAGTCACCGTATCATCCAACCAAGATTCAGAGATGGTTATAACTGCCGCCCTAATTTTGTTAGCTAGAATCCTAATCTCTGCCAATTTAGGAAGAAGTGATCTTGCATTGACATGAATAAAGTGAAGGCCTGTTTTCATAAAACAATCATAATCATCAATATATGGCAATGGGTCATTTGTATTAAAATTAGGTAAATCAATGTCATCACTGCTAAAGGGTAACTGTGCCAAAGTGCATTTGTTACACACAAATGAATTCTGGCACCGTTGCTATAATTGTACATACATCCATCATGCACCCACCCCTTACACATTTTACATAAGGTGCCTTTTCTGTTTTTCATGCGTACTTTAGTACAGTGTATGCACTTGTTTGGTAGTGTTTGAGATAATAATGGCTGTATTGCCTCACATTGACCTATGTATGCATTACATATGGAGTTAAGGTTATCATTCCTAGCTGCTAGACCGTCATTATTGCCGTCATTTATCTGTCTGTTTTGCCTCTGCACAATAGTTTGAGGTCCTGGATTAATTTGGATATCACCACTTAAGAGCGCTACAATAAGAGCTGTGTGCCACTGTTTCTGTTTAGGTATGCGGTGTTGCCATACCTTGCGGCGATAGTGACATTTACTTTTCTGGTAGGATGGCAACTGTTGGGCTTTTACTGTCCAGGGCGCTGTTACTCCATTCACCTTTTCCAACCCCCATGACTGATTTCTTTCTTCATGGAATTGAAGAAGAAATATAAATATAATTATGGCAGCCTGTACCCCCCTAATGCCTGCCATTTTCACTCTTCGCTCTTTTACTCATATACAATAATATTTATTTCTCTTTTCCAGTCTCTAGTACACTTAGTATCTGCTTTAGCAATCACCACTGCATTACTAGTAAAATTTCCTCTTCAAAAACCCTCTTCACTGCTCACTTTTCCCTTAACTTCACAAAACCCTTACAATTAACCCCTTAATACACACTCCCCTTCCCATCTCACTTCACAGTCTGGCTTCCCCAATTAACTTCTAACTCCTTTCCATTCTGGTAGATCAGAAAGGTTTAATCCATGGTTTCATCCTTCCAAATCCCCCTCAGTTCCATTTATCGGGGGTTGTGTGGTGTTGTTGACTGCCTGACCTGTTTTGCTGACTCAGCCATTTTTAAAACACTGAGGGGAGTAACGCCACCTACAACCTGACTTTCCTTGAGTTTATAGATATATTTGGCGTTTTCTGCTATGATTCTCTCACTGTACACTGGTCAGCTGAATATAGGTCAGCTACTAAAACATTAACCTTGACTGTTTAACTATTCACTTCTTTCTCACGACTGGCACTGAGGGATAGCCGACCTATAACCTTGGAGTTTTGTACTGTTGATTTGACGATGTCTCCTGTGTTTCCCTCTCGTTAGCACTGGTACAGGTGATATGATGGTGGTACAGATATGATGCTACTGTCAACAGATGAACGTCAGTAAAGATGAGAATTTCACTTCGCTAGTTGTACGTCTGGCAGTAGCGGCTGTTTGGATGCCGGTCAGCCATGTTTAAATGCTCAATTCTTTCCCTCGTTTGGCACTGAAGAAAAAAGTCCTACAGACCTGTCATTTCCTTGGAGATTTAGTTGATCAGGTTTTCTGCCATGTTGTCTTCCCGTTAAACACTGGTGCAGTTGATATGGAGGTCAGTTATTTCATTGTAGTGGAAAACGTCTCATGTCTGGTTCACGTCTGGTACCAGGTCTGGTACTTGAATGCCGGTCCCTCTTTTGTCATATTTAGTCCATTTCGTTGTCGTCACCGTCAGTTTTTATGTCACTATAGGTTCCTTGCATGTTGTTGCAGCAGTACTTGCCAACTTGGCCATCACTGGAGTTCGGATAGGCCCAGGGGACGGCAAGATGTAGGAGCAGCCTTGTTGCTGCTTGCTGTGGCTGCGGCCGCTTCATATAACTGATGGATGTATTATAAATTAACTGCCTAGTATGGGCCAACAGGCCTGCTGCAGTGATCCTCCTTTCTTATGTTCTTATGTTCTTATATTTGCAAAGAAGAATGTCATCGGACTGGTGGTATTGGTGGTACTGGGGGGGGGACTTTTTTTTACCGGCACTAGTATCTGTATCTGAAGTTACATATTCTAGTTGAGACCCATCATGCAACTGGATCCTGCGGACCGTGTCACTTTGTCGAGGAGGACGCTTATTATGTATTTTCGTTTTCTCAGCAGAGATAATCAACCCCAGGACCTAACACGAGGCTAGTACATGGTTAAGAATCTTTTGGATGTTGAAGAATCCGGTGGTGTTAATCATTATGTCATCAGCAAATTTAATGATCGGGTTGGTTAGACATAGCGTATATTATAACATTAATTAGAACATTGAATAAGGTGGGACTGGGCACACCTCCCAGTGGGGTTCCTAATTTACTTCTATACCCGTCGAACAACACAGAAGATTTTCTGTCGGATAGGTAGTCTTTAATTCAACATCCATTCTGGCAAGTTCACTAATGATTACATGTCGATTGGCTACATTATACGCAGATTTAAGGTCAAGGAAGGTAGTGTATGAGCTGTCAGTGTGCAGGCTGAGAAAGTGGTTATGCAATGATGCACGCTCCTTCTTTATATGCCTGACACCATACAACCGAGGAGTCATAAATTGTTTGATTCTGTTTGTCCATTAATTTCATCTGTGTGGTACTGAAAAGATTGTTATAGCAAGACGTAGCAACCCAAGCGCTGACTAACTCATTCGTCCTATGTAAGAATGAGGGTACGCGATCTGACTCGTTTTGTTCCCCTTAATTCTATTTTTATCCCTACATGCTCGGCTGAGTGGGGTGTGAGCATTGAGACCTTTGACAATTTTTCCCAGCCTGTTTGCCCAAGCTCTGTCATACACTTTCTGGCAGCAGCAAGGGCAGTTTGAAAGAGCTTCAGCATTTCTGGGGTACAATATTTCTAAAAGGCTAGGCATAGTCTGCGAGCAGTATGTTTCAGTGTCCGAAGTTTAGGAGCATTGTAGTAGGAATGATTTATAAAGAATGTATGATTATTATGGAAATTAGTTGGGTTTAGAGTACCAGGAGGTTTCAGCGGCAGTTCTAAATAATTCTGAATACTGCGAGAGACTGGCGCTATTTATGACTCATATAGATAAATGGTTTAGAGAACCTACAAGTTGATAAATTAGACACATGTGCAATACTTGGATATCTTTATTGTGGAAACGTTTCGCCACACAGTGGCTTCAGCAGTCCTATACAAAGAAGAATGGTGAGGATCACAAGGGGTTTGAGGTAATCAGTCCCACAGCTTGTAATTAAGACACATGTGCAACATCTGGGTATCTTTATTGTAGACGTTTCGCCATCCAGTGGCTTTATCAATACAAATTCTAGGACATAACTTGAAGACAGTAGAACTATGTACAGAAGATGAGGTAATCAGTCCCTCAACCTATTAGTAGGTGCGAAGAGCACCATAGTCGTGGAGATTCTGAAGCAGAAGAAAGGATCCTGGCGCTTATATAGTAACGTCAGGTGTAGCAGACGAGGGCATATTCACTGGTAGGCGGGATTCCCCAGTGGAAGTAGGTCCTTCCCAAAGAGATGGGTTAGTTGTAGTAGTAGTTGTCGTAGTCGTGAAGGTTATGTGTCTTAATCTCATCTTGTCGGTATTATATACCATTCGCACACAACCCACAGCTTGTAGTTGATTTATTGCTCATGACATACTAGAAGAGTGTTTTTCCACAGTTATCCCGGTGCTGCACATAGTTTCTATGGTGTTACTGCACCAGAGAAAACGGAACATTATAATTCATTGCATAAACTGTTCTATGTTCCTCAGTCGACCCCTCCACTAAATATGTTTCTATTTTTTTGTCTCATTTGGGTGTCTGTATTATGTTATATATTGAATGTCTAATATAATTTTGGGAGACATATGGTAGAAGGATTAATGAAAATGTCAAATTCAGCATAAATATACATTTTATAGCGCCGTGACCCCAGTGGAAATAAGTCACTTTGTCTGACTTTTGGTAGTTATCCTGAGTAATCTACACTTTATGTAACTGCATCTATGTTTACATATACCTTAATAAACTTGCTAACATACTGCTTACGTCATGGCGTTTCCAGCACTACTGAGCTCACTTTTTTTACTGTTTGTTTGCCTGTGCTAGCTTCTCCAACTTTGTAACTATCCTAAATTGCGAGTTTTAATATATTAGTGGAAAATGAATAAAAAATTCAGAAATAAAAAATTTTGAAACTTCAGTACATGTGCAGGGATACATAACCTGTTGTGTCATCATATTAAATGTTGTAGTGACTATAATTCAGTGTTGTAACAAGAAGCCAAGACAGGAAGCAGCCATGGAAATTGGAACTGTACAAGAATCCTGCGGCAGAAGGAAACAGAACTACTGCCGAGTGAGGGAAGGAAATGGACACTTGATCAGGCCTCATACACATGTTATTGTACAGCAATAACATGGAACAGACTGCGTGCACATTTCAAAGCCTGTCATAGCATGAACCAGTTCAACACTCGTAAGTAAACTGCTGGTTGTATGGAAGACCTTAAACACAGACTCCAATAAGTATAAGACACAATACAGTAATAACGGCGTTATCTTCAAACAGTTGCCAACAAGTACGTGTATCTTATGACTTCATGCATAAAGAACTAAGCAAGTTAAACCCATCTAAAAGCACCAGACCAGATAACATTTCGGCTAAGTTCCTGAGAGATGGTACCATGGAACTGCCAATCCCCATTGCGCACATGATAAATTTGTCCATCACTAATAATACCATTCCGGAGGAGCTCAAGGAGGCTAGAGTTACTATTATCTTCAAGAAAAAAGTAGGTATGATGTCAGCAACTATAGGCCTGTTAGTATACTTAGTGTGATACTTTGGAGAAACTGGCCGATCTCTTTCTGACAGACTTAGGGAGCACAAAAGTAGTGTTAGGCTTGCCGACACTAACAATGTTCTTTTCTGTCACGTCAGAGATCACAGTCATCCTATTAACTGGTCTTCTGCTAAAACTGTCTTCCCTACTTCCATCTTTAACAGTCGCCGTCTGGATGAATCCTCCCTAATACACAACTTTCCTTGTATGAATCTTAGTCGTGGCTTCGTCTCCGTAGATGCCTTCCTCTCCCACTACATTGTAAAATGTTCCAAACCTTAGAACACCCGTGACCTAACCTGATTCCTCCTTTTTTCTTCTTCTCCCTCTTCCCCTTTCCTTTTTCCTTTTTCTCCTTTGGGTTGTCTCTCTTCTGCACTGTATATTTGTTCCTTATTTATTATTTATTTATTTATTTGCCTCCCCCCCTCTCGGTGTTCTTGCTCTTACTGTCTATGGGCACCCAGCTCCCTTGCAATGCTCCTCTTTCTTAGTATTTGACTGGCTCCTCCTCCTTCTTACTACCTTCCCCAGTACTACTTCCTTCCTCCTCCACTACTACTACTACTACTACTACTGCTACTACTACTACTACTACTACTACTACTACTACTACTACTACTACTACTACTACTACTACTACTACTATCACTACTACTACTACCACCTCCTGCCAATATATACCTTTCCCGCTCTCCTTTTCGTTAGTGTGACTTTGTAAATGGTCCAAGTCGGACCGAAACGTCGTCGTAAGCTGCTCTCTTCTATGTACGGGTTATTTGTGTATTGCGTACTTAAGTGTGATGTCCAAAACTCTACAGAAGAAGGTGTACTGTCAAGTAGTTAAGTATCATTAAGATAAAACATTCTCCATAGTTACCAATCAGGTTTCAGGAGACCTTACTTGACACACCTCCCTGTTTAATCTTATGGTCTACCTGAGAAATGCTATAAGCTTCCTGGCCGCCTTGTTTGCAAGATTTACAGTGTGGTTCTTCAAAACTAGGGATGCCAAGCCCATGATTCTTCTCAAATCACTTGTTTTCTCTAGGCTGGAATATTGCTGTACACTAATGTCCTCTTTCAGGTGCTGACCTGGAGAATGTACAGAGAACCTTCACGCCACACATAGGTACGATAAAGCACCTAATTTACTGGGAACGGTTGAAGTCCCTTGATTTGTATTCCCTAGAATGCAGGCGAGAAAGATTCATGATAAAATAAACTTGGAAAATCCTAGAGGGATTAGTACCAAATTTACACACGAAAATCACTCCCTACAAAAAAAAAAGACTTGGCAGTAGATGCAACATTCCCTCAATGAAAAGCAGGGGTGCCACGAATACACTGAGAGACAACACAAAAAGAGTCAGGGGCCCATAACTGTTTAACTGTCTCACAGTGTACATAAGGGGGGTTACAAATAGACCCCTGGCTGTCTTCAAGAAGGCAATAGACAGGCAGCTGAAGTCAGTACCTGATCAGCCGAGCAGTGGTTCGTACGTCGGATTATGTGCACCCGGCAGTAACAGCCTGGTTGACTAGGCCCTGATCCACCTCGAGACCTGGTCACGGACCAAGCCGCGGAGGCGTTGATCCCCAAAACCCTCTCCAGGTATACTCCAGGTATGGTCAGTTTGGAGTCAAATCTCACCCTAAGGATATCAGCCTCATCCCCGGGTACCAACACTCTCCCATTCATTCTTATCACTTCTATAGCATTACCATCATGGTGCCTAAAGACCATCATCATTTGTGCTTTCTCAGGAGCAAATGTGACCTGCCATAGTTTACCCAAGGTTGATATGGCTGTAAGCTGGTGATTGATGTAACCTTAAGCAGTTGGCATTTCCTTTCTTGGATAAGTAAATCTCTGAGTACAGTCGTCTGCATATGCATGGGATTCTGGGATGAGATGAAGGAGGTCATTAAGGTAGACATTCCACAACAATGGCCCAAGTACACTTCCCTATGGAACACTTGCACTAATAGAATGACTTGCTGATTCTGTCCCATTGAGAACTACACTTAGAGATCTACCTTGAGGGTAAACATTGAAGAGACATAGTGTAAAGCCTGCAAATCCCAGTGCTTGTAGTTTTGCCAAGAATCCTGGTGTCATACTCGGTCAAAAGCAACGGCAATGTCCAGTGTTACTACACAGCTGACTTTGGATTCATCCAGTGTCTGGTGCCACTTAGTGGAAAGGCTTAACAACAGATCAGCAGCAGAGAAAATCTTTTCTGAAGCCATATTGACGATCACAAATAAGTGAGATGTAGTCGAAAAACTCTGTCATCTTCCATGAGATTTTTGTCTCAAGAATCTTGCCAGTGATTGACAAGAATGACACTGATCTGTAATTGCTGATTTCTGCTCTGCACTTCCTTTTGTGAACAGGAACTACATTTGTCTCTTTCCACAGAGAAGGCCATTTACACTGTACTAGTCAGTGTTGATAGATCCTAGTTAGAGGTGCAGCTAGCTAGTCTGCGTATCCACTCAGTAATCTTGGGCTCAAATTATCTGGGTCCACAGCCTTTTCTTAGTCCAGCGATTTAAGAAGATACACCTCATCCAGTCTTATTGTCGCCATTGACGACCATGACACAGTTCTTGCTGTTAGCCATAGAGGTTTCCATGCTGGATCAGGAACTTGCATTTTGGCAGCAAAGTGTTTGCTTTCATCTGACTGTTTATTTAGAGGTGGAATAATTGCATCAGGAGAATAACCTTGTCGGTCCTTGACTAAGGACCACAAAGTTTTGGAGCCCACTCTACCTGGTGCAGCTTTCTTTTTGTGTCAGCCACCCATTTTGAGATCGTCCACGTTTGAACTTCACCCATTTGTCTACAGGCTTGCCTGTGCAGGTTCCTGTTATAGACAGTGGGATGCCTCTTATACCATCTCAAAAGCCTAGTACTTAGCGGTAACATCCTCTCTACAACGAAAGACGAACCAAGGTTGATCTGTAGGCTTCGTCACATACTGCCGGTGAGGGATGTGTTCTTTTTGGAGATTAGGGATGTGTTCAGTGAAGACATTCATTTGATTGTTGACATCACCTTGGAGAACAGCATTCCAAATGATGGTAGCAAGCTCAGAGCAAAATGTTGGTCAGTTTCCTCTTTCCCACAGCCAGGTTGTATGTGTATATTCTTCACCTCGTTCTGTAGGAATCTTCAGTGTCGTGAAGACAGCCTTGCTGTCAGATGATTCAACATAGCCAAAGGGTTGATAAGTGACTATGCCTTCCGACAGATCACTCGCTACTGGGGCAATGGAGGAGCCAGAGATGTAAGTAGGGAAATCAACGAAGTTTCTCATGTCTAACACTGCAAGACGGTCATCAAAGTTCCTTTGTATAAGGTGTTGGTTAAGGTCACCAACAATTATAATATGTTGACATTTGTGTTGAAGCAAAAGGGTGTCCACATTTTCCGTGAGGAAGTTGATGGAGTCTGCATGTTGCCACAGAGGTCTGTACATTGAAGAACATCATTTCTAGATAAGAAGGAATGGCAACATCAAAGTGCTGGTTATGTACACTTTTAGAGAAGCACACAACAACACGTCCTCCTTGCACTTGCCTGTCTCTTCTTATCAATGAGGTGTAGCCAGCAATTTTTGCAAAATTGTCCGGAGTCCCGTTGTCCAACACTGTCTCAACAACAATAATCATGCCGGGACGTCGAGTGTTGACGAAACTGTGCGTCAGCTTTCCAACATTGGTAATAAAACTTCCAATGTTGGCCGACAGGATATTGATACCGGCTCCTCATGATTGTGTTCAACTTGTGTTGATGGGTGTGTAAGGTGCCTGCCCTTGCTACAGGTAGGACCTCGAGGCAGTGGCTGGGCTGTAGCTCTGTGGTCCTGGATAAAGCACAAAGCCACCTGTTTGACCGAGACAGGAGTAGCTGGGTGGGTTACGGGTGAGTGTTCACCAGTTCAGAGATCCTGCTGGTGTGTTACCAGAACACATCTCCAAAGAACTGGTGATCCTGTCTGCGTCTGTCATCTTCCTTTTTCTTTCGACAATAGTCCTCCTGATATCCCATCTGGGGCAGTAACTGCACCTGGTGTCTCACAGGCAGTTGTTAGTGGTGAGCCGTCTTTTTTTTTTTTTTTTTTTTTTAAACAGGGTTTCACAAGGTTAAGGATCCCTAGCTTTATTGACAAGCTATTTACAGGTTAAGGATTCCTAACTTTATTGACAAGCTAAGAGCTGTTGCCTACATCAGCTCATTTGAAAGCATTTTTATTGTTATGAGACATACAAGTAGGGAACAGGATGAAGTTGGAGCCATCTGTGGGCCAGCATTTTCATTTGATCAACTGACTTTATCTCGTTGACATCATCATGCTGTACGAATGTGTTCCATACTCGAGTCATCCTGGGTATATAGGATCTCAGATGGAGTGATGTTCTGGAGAAGGTACAGCCAGAGTGAAGTTGCTGCTTTCTGCTCGTCTTGTGGCATAAAAGCTTGTTTCACGCTGTCCTCGAAGTGGATCCAAGTGTGGCACTTTGACAATGTTGGCCTTGTACATAACAGTAAGGCCACTCACATCCTCCAGTGTTGAAGGCCCTGCTGAAATGACAGATCTATCCAGGATGGGTCCAGGCGAGAGATGAGACGTCTTGCTCTGTTCTTCACTCTGTCAAACAGTCGCAGATGAGAGGGGGGGCAGGCAAACCAAGAAAGTGGAGCATACTCAATGTGCGAGCATACTTGTGCCTCGTACAGGATCTTACACCCCCTACTGTCAAGCAGATGCGAGATACGGCGAAGAGCTGTAAGCTTCCTGGCTGTCTTGTTTGCAAGATTTACAACATGGTTCTTCATGGTTAGTTTGGAGTCAAATTTCACCCCAAGGATATCAACTTCTTCTCCAGGTGCCAACACCCTCCCATTCATCCTTACTACTGCATCAGCATTACCATCATGGTGCCTAGAGACGATCATCATTTGCGTTTTCTCAGGTGCAAATGTTACTTGCCATTTATTTCCCCAAGCTGATATAGCCCTCAGCTGGTGATTAATGTAGCTTAGAGCAGCTGGCATTTCTTCTCTTGGATAAATGAATGTCAGTGTACAGTCATCTGCATATGCATGTGATTCTGGGATGAGGTGAAGAAGGTCGTTGCAGTAGACATTCCATAACAATGGTCCCAGCACGCTTCCTTGTGGAACACTTGCCCCAATAGGATGTCTTGCTGATTCCGTTCCATTGAGAACTACACTTAGAGATCTACCATGAAGGTAATCACTGAGGAGACATAGCGTAGAGCCTGCAATTCCCAGTGCTTGAAGTTTTGCTAAAAGGCCCTGGTGCCACACCCGGTCGAAAACACTAGCAATGTCCAGTGCTACCACACAGCTGACTTTGGATTCATCCAATGACTGGTGCCACTTAGTGGAGAGGTTTAACAACAGATCAGCAGCAGAGTAACCTTTCCTGAAGCCATATTGACGATCACAAAGTAGTGAGTGATAGTCAAAAAACTCTGTCATTTGTCTTGAGATTATTGTCTCAAGGATCTTACCAGTGATTGACAGGAGTGACACTGGTCTGTAGTTGCTGATTTCTGCTCTGCTCTTCTTTTTTGTGAACAGGGACTACATTTGCCTCTTTCCATAGAGAGGGCCATTTACACTGTACTAGGCAGTGCTGAAAGATGCGAGTTAGAGGTGCTGCTAGCTGGTCTGCACATCTTCTCAGCAATCTTGGGCTCAACTTGTCTGGGCCCATAGCCTTTTCTTGGTCAAGCGATTTAAGAAGGAAATGCACCTCCTCCTGCCTTATTGTCACCACTGACAGTTTTGACACAGTTCTTGCAGCTAGCCAAGGAGGGTCCTTTGCTGGATCAGGAACTTGCATTTTGGTAGCAAAGTGTTCAGCAAAGAGGTCCGCCTTCTCTTGACTACTAGTGGTCCCATCCTGTCGATTTAGAGGTGGAATGAGTTCATCAGGCAGATAACCTTGTCTGTCCTTGACCAGGGACCACCAGGTTTTGGAGCCTACCCTACCTGATGCTTGCTTTCTTTTAGTGTCCACCTCCCATTTAGCAATGGCCCACTTTTGAACGTCACCCATATGTCTACAGGCTTGCCTGTGCAAGTTCCTGTTATAGGTGGTAGGATGTCTCTCTCTCTCTCTCTCTCTCTCTCTCTCTCTCTCTCTCTCTCTCACTCTCTCTCTCTCTCTCTCTCTCTCTCTCTCTCTCTCTTTCTCTCTCTCTCTCTCTCTCTCTCTCTCTCTCTCTCTCTCTCTCTCTCTCTCTCTCTCTCTCTCTCTCTCTCTCTCTCTCTCTCTCTCTCTCTCTCTCTCTCTCTCTCTATCTCTCTCTTCTTCTGTCTCTCTCTGTCTGTCTGTCTGTCTGTCTGCCTGTCTCTCTCTCTCTCTCTCTCTCTCTCTCGCTCTCCATCAACGATTTACGATTTTGATGTTCACTAATGTTGTGTTTGAAATCATAATGGCCGATTTCCCTTAACTTCTCCTCGTAGGGAATGCTCCTTAACTCCGGGACTAGTCTCGTTTCAAACCTTTGTACTTTCTCCAATTTCCTGATGTGCTTGGCCAGATGTGGGTTCCAAGCAGGTGATGCATACTCCAATATGGGTCTGATGTACACGGTGTACAGGGTCTGGAACGATTCCCTACTGAGATGTCGGAATGCTATTCTATGGTTTGCCTCAGATGTGCTTGGTATTATACACACTCCAAGATCCTTTTTCTTGTGAGAAGTTTGTAGTCTTTGGCCCCATAGAATGTACTCTGCCTGCGGTGTTCTTTGCTCTTCCCCAATCTTCATGACTTCGCACTTGCCTGCAGCCTGTCCAGATCCCTCCGAAGTCCTTCCGTATCCTCCTCCGACTGAATTCTCCTCGTTAACTTCACACTTCTGAGTCTATTCCTTCCATCATGTCGTTCACATATACCAGAAACAGCACCGGTCCTTGGACTGACCCCTGCGGAACCCCGCTAATCACAGGCATCCACTCCGACACGACATCACGTACCATGACTCGCTGATACCTTCCCGTCAGATATTGTCTGATCCATTGCAGTGTACTCACCTATTTGTACTCACCTATTTGTGGTTGCAGGGGTCGATTCATAGCTCCTGGCCCCGCCTCTTCACTGATTGCTACTAGGTTCTCTCTCTCCCTGCTCCATGAGCTTTATCAAACCTCGCCTTAAAACTATGTATGGTTCCCGCCTCCACTACGTCACTTTCTAGGCTATTCCACTGCCTGACTACTCTATGACTGAAGAAATACTTCCTAACATCCCATTGATTCGTCTGAGTCTTCAACTTCCAATTGTGACCTCTCGTTTCTGTGTCCCATCTCTGGAACATCCTGTCTTCGTCCACCTTGTCAATTCTGCGCACTATTTTATATGTCGTTATCATGTCTCCCCTGACCCTCCTGTCCTCCAGTGTCGTCAGGCCGATTTCCCTCAACCTTTCTTCGTAGGACAATCCCCTTAGCTCTGGGACTAGTCTTGTTGCAAGCCTTTGTACTTTCTCTAATTTCTTGACGTGCTTGACCAGGTGTGGGTTCCAAACTGGTGCTGCATACTCCAGTATGGGCCTGAAGTAAATGGTATACAGAGTCTTGAACGATTCCTTACTGAGGTATCGGAATGCTATCCACAGGTTTGCCAGACGTCCGTATGCTGCAGCAGTTATCTGATTGATGTGCACCTCAGGAGATATGCTCGGTGTTATACTCACCCCCAGATTTTTTTCCTTGAGTGAGGTTTGCAGTTTCGGCCATCTAGACTATATTGTGTCTGCGGTCTTCTTTGCCCTTCCCCAATCTTCATGACTTCGCATTTGGCAGGGTTAAACTCAAGGAGCCAGTTGCTGGATCAGGCTTGTAGCCTGTTCTGGTCTCTTTGTAGCCCTGCCTGATTCTCGTCCGATTTAATTCTTCTCATTAACTTCACATCATCTGCACACAAGGACACTTCTGAGTCTATCCCTTCTGTTATGTTATTCACATATACCAAAAACAGCACAGGTCCTAGGACTGACCCCTGTGGATCCCCGCTTGTCACAGGCGCCCACTCTGACACCTCGTCACGTACCATGACTCGTTGTTGCCTCCCTGTCAGGTATTCTCTGATCCATTGCAGTGCCTTTCCTGTTATGTGTGCCTGATCCTCTAGCTTTTGCAGTAACCTCTTGTGAGGAACTGTGTCAAAGGCCTTCTTGCAGTCCAAGAAAAATGCAGTCGATCCACCCTCTCTCTCTCTTGTCTTACTTCTGTCCCCTTGACATAAAACTCCAGTAGGATTGTGACACAGGATTTTCCTTCCCTGAAAACGTGCTGGTTGTCAATTATATACTTGTTTCTTTCCAGGTGCTCCACCACTCTCCTCCTGATGATCGTCTCCATGACTTTGCATACTATACACGTTAGTGATACAGGTCTGAAGTTTAATGCCTCATGTCTGTCTCCCTTTTTAAAAATTGGGACTACTTTTGCCATCTTCCATACCTCAGGGAGTTGCCCAGTTTCAATGGATGTGTTGAAGATCTTTGTTAATGGCACACACAGCATCTCTGCTCCCTCTCTAAGGACCCACAGAGAGATGTTGTCTGGTCCCACTGCCTTTGAGGTTTCAAGTTCACATAGCAGCTTCTTCACCTCCTCCTTGGTTATGTGTACCTCATCCAGCACTTGTTGGTGTTCCCCCCTGTTCTGATTTCCTGGAGTCCTACTGGTTTCTGCTGTAAATACTTCTTTAAATCTCGTTTTGAGCTCTTCACATACCTCTCGGTCATTTCCAGTGAACTCCCCATCACCCTTCCTCAGTCTGATTACCTGCTCCTTGACTGTTGTTTTCATCCTGATCTGACTATACAACAGCTTCGGGTCAGACTTGACTTTCGATGCTATGTCATTTTCATATTGTCGCTGAGCCTCCCTTCTTATCTGTTTTGAGGGAAAAGTTCAGTAGATAGGAGTAGTGAGGGAGTATATAGTAACAATAGTTTCATTGCCGGCTACTTGTTAAGGTAGGGTAAGTCAAGCTCCCGCTATTCCCGCCTTTTCCTCCCTCCCTGAAAGTGATAGTTTCATTGCCGGCTACTTGTTAAGGTAGGGTAAGTCAAGCTCCTGCTATTCCCGCCTTTTTTCCCCACCCCGAAAGTGACAGTTTGACTGCTGGCTGCTTGTTAAGGTAGGGTCAGTCTAGCTCCTGCTATCCCTTTCCCTCCTTCTACCTCCCCCCCCCCCGAAAGGTGACGTGTGGGGCTCCAGTCCAAACAGTAATCACTAGACTCACAGCTCCCAGCACTACTGTAAGTACATGCCTGCCTTGTATTCTAGTGGATTTATTGGCTAAAAGCTTCACTTTTGACCAATAATAAACTTAGTCCTTTCAGTCTTGCTCTAAGTTGACTGTTGTAATAATCACCACATCTTTTAGGTATTGTACTTATCATGGAGACTGATTTCTTAAGCAGTGGGTAACCTGTCTATCTTTCCAGCTTGGATGACAGAGAGGGTCACCTGCCAATCAACGAGTAGAACTGATTGAGATGGACTAACGTCCTGAGACTTCCCCTTTTTGGATTTAATTACCTGTGCACCTGTATGAAATTGCAGGACGTAACCCCTCATCATTGCAGCGGTAAAGAACCTGCTTTCCTGTCATCGGGATAGAATACTCAAGGCTATACGGTGAAGAACTAGCCAGTGGGTTGTAACCAACACCTGGTACCCCCCCCCATCCTCAGCAACTGCTACGATTTCAACAACACTCAGTGTCACCAACACCAGACACCCCTATATATATTAGCATTGAGTTCAAATGTTATTTTATTCATTTCAATTTTCATTTTTCTTTAAAATAGGATATACCTTTCATGTTTTATTGTTTTATGTTTGCTTTAATAAATAATAGTGTTTATCTTTGAGAAATATTATTTCTTTTTCTATTCATTAATTTTCCTGAGGAGGAGCCAGCCTTGGTAATACTGTCTGAAGTTGTTACAGGGCTGAGTAAGCCTTCACAAGTGGTGACCTTGCCAGGATTCGACTCTACTGAATCAAGATTCAATTCCATCTCGAATCTTCCATTGGAACTTCAACGCCGCGTACCACTGACGGTTACCACCAGCCATGAGTAATCATTCTCTATGGTAGGACTACAGTACAGGTATTTAAAAGATTTGGTGATTGTTATAGTCTCAATTTATTGTAAGTCAAGTCAGGCAGGATATAATATTTAATTTTGCCATCTATTTTTGTTTGAGCTTGAAACACTTTGGAGGATTAGACTCTAGGGACCCGAGATTTTCCAGTGACAATTTGTTTCATTGAGCTCTTTATTATATCAAGGGAACTGTCATAGGACACTCTTGATTTGTTGGTGAGAAGATTGGATGGTCAAGTGACCCCATTCTACTTACTGTTTGCTCGGAGCTGGCATAGAACCCTTCGTTTTAATTAATACATATTGTTTAATTGAAGCAGGGATCGAGCCCTCTGGTTTATTTACAGTTTGAGCGGAGTAGGAATTGAACCCTCCGTTTTCTTTAATACCCGTTTCATTTCCCCTGATAGTTTAAGTTATTCTTGCAAATATGGAGGAATACCAGTTTTGGATGAACGCTGGAAGTAAGTTAGGAATAAGAGGAAAAAATATAGAATCTTTCATTAGTGTTAAGATCCAGGAAAGACTTGAAAGAGAGAGAATTGAGAGAGAAGAGAGACAGTTAGAAAGAGAAGAGAAAAAGGAGAAAGAGAACCTTGAAAGAGAAGAGAAAAAGGAGAAAGAGAACCTTGAAAGACAGGAGTTAGAAAGGGAAAGAGAAGAAGAAAAGGAGAGAGAGAGAGAATCGAAAGAGAAGAGAAAAAGGAGAGAGAGAGAATTGAGAGAGAAATCCAAGAAAGACAGTTAGAAAGAGAGAGAGAAGACAAAAAGGAGCGTGATAGACTTGATCGTGAAGAAAGAGCTAGAGTACATGAGGAACAGGCTAAAATAAGAGAACTTGAGGAAAGAGCAAAGGATAGAGAAGTTGAGGAAAAAGCTGGAGAACGTGAGGAAAAAGCTAGAGAACTTGAGTTAATAGAAAGAGAAAAGGATCGCGAGCTCGAAAAGCTCGCCTTGAATTAGAGAATAAAAAGTTAACTCTTACACAACAACAATTAGAGGAAGGAGTAATTGAACATCATGCAGCTAGTGCACATATTCCAACACCTAATTTACCTCCCTTCACAGAGGGGGAAGACATAACTTCATACATTATCAGGTTCGAAAATACCGCTACCCTCTGCGAATGGCCTGCTGACACGTGGGCTACCAGGTTAGGAATGTTATTTTCTGATACAGCTTTGAATATCTATGCAACTTTGTCGCAGGATATCATATGTAATTATAACCTACTGAAGAAGACAGTCCTTAAAGCATATCAAAAAAAACACAAATTATTACAGGAAAGATTTCAGGTATGCCACCTTACAGCCTGGCCAGAACTTTCAGCAGTTACAGGTAACACTCTTTCGTTCGTTCGACTTTTGGATAGAGAGTTCAGGAATTGATCACAGTTATGAATCTCTTAGAGACTTCATGGTTGCTGACCAGTTCCTGACACCTCTTCCTCACCAGATACGAACATTCATCAGAGAACGTAACTTGATTAAAGCTGACGAAGTTGCTGAGGCTGCTGACCTGTATGCTGAGGCTCACAATTCCTATAAAGACCTAAAGGGATCAAACCCTAAGCGCAAGGGTTCATCAGACCTTAAGAAATCAAAGCCTCTAGTGGAAAGTAAAATGACTTCTTTTATTCCTGTTTGGACATAAACGTCCAGATTGTCCTTCTAAGAAGGTCCAAAAAGTTGGAAGATGTTTTAAAGACTGTAATGACCAAGCACCCTTCTGTTCAGGAACAGTTAATGGGCTTAATGTATCTACCATTTTACGAGACACTGGATGCACATGTATAGTCATTTCTGATAAGCTGTTCCCTAACCTTAAAGAAACTCATTCCTCTGCTATACTTTCAGACTACTTGGGCCGTACGGACACTTTTCCTACCATCCGTTGTTACATTAGGTCTAAATGGTTCACAGGTTGGTCTGAAGCCGTACTAGCTCCAATCACTTCTTGCTCCGTACTAACAGGTAATGTAAAAGATGCCATTCTTCCTTCTGAGGTTGACCTTTCATCACCAAAGATGGACATAGGTGTTTCAGATCCTCTTTCTGTAGAGTCAGAGAAGCCCCTCGAAAGTGATACTCTCGAAAGCGAGGTAGTAGGATCACCGGTTCACTTGTTAGATGAAAGTGAAGATATCACCTCCGATACCATAAATGTCTTGACTAGGGCTCAGACCAAATCCCAGGCTTTTCCTACTGTCCGTCCTTTGATTTTCCTTGACTTTAAGCCTTTAGATGTATCGAAGGACTCCTTTGTCAATTTACAACGTAATTGACCTTCTCTTCAGAATTGCCATAATGCCGCTAAACAAAATCAAGTAACCCAAAGGAAAAAACTTTTCATATAAATTTGAATATATAAAAGGTATCTTGTACAAGTCAGAATTTAAATTAAATTCAGATGAGATAGACTATTCCATCTTAGTTGTTCCAAGTCAATGCAGAGAGACTGTTCTTAAAATGGCTCATGACCTGCCAGTGGCCGGACATTTCTCGCATCGTAAAACCTTAAATAAAATTAGGGAAACCTGTTTTTGGCCAAAAATGTCCTCAGATGTCACTACCTATTGTAGATCGTGTAAAGTTTGCCAACTGTCATCCTCCCGAGGTACCAGGCGAGTACCTATGGTCAATATGCCAGTCTTTACCGTACCTTTTGGATGAGTAGCAATTGACATCGTTGGTCCTTTATCTCCACTTTCATTTGGGGGTCATAGATATATATTAACATTAGTTGATTATGCTTCGAGCTTCCCTGAAGCCGTTCCCTTAAACACCATAACTACTACAGAGGTGGCTGAAGCCCTTTTGTCCATCTTCTCCAGAGTGGGCATCCCTATAGAAATTTTGTCTGACCATGGGACACAATTCACATCTGACTTAATGCAACATCTATACCAACTTCTGGGAGTGAAGCCTCTCTTCACCATACTCTATCATCCCAGCTGTAATGGGAGGATTGAGCGCCAGCATTCGATTCTCAAGTCAATTTTAAGGAAACTTTGCTCCCTTGAACCTAAGGAGTGGCATCGTTACCTACCCTGTGCTTTGTTTGCCATGAGGGAAGTTCCAAGTGACTCTTTGGGGTTTTCACCTTTTGAACTTCTCTATGGTAGACAGGCCAGAGGTCCACTGTCCATCCTTCATGACTTATGGACTAATGAGGAGGTAAATGCTGAGGTTCAGTCTTCTTACCAGTTTCTCCTTGACCTTAGATCCAAACTTGAGGAGACCTCTGACATAGTTTCGAAAAACCCAAGCTTGTCAATGGACCAGAACAAAACCTATTTTGATTCCAAAATTCAGAGAAGTTTTAAAGTAAGGGATGAAGTTCTTGTACTTTTGCCGATCAAGTCAAATAAATTATTAGTAGCATGGAAAGGTCCATATAAAGTATTAAAAATTTGTGGGAAAGTTGACTACCTCATAGAAGTCAAGGGGAAACCTAAGCTTTATCATATCAACATCCTCAAGAAATATTACCGAAGAAATTCGGTCAACTGCCTTAATAACTTTCCACACGAACTTGATCAGACAACTGAAAAATGTAAAGTGTGCGTAATTGACACCTCTAACTTAGACTATGATGAAGAACTACATGACTTGGTGACTCTTGACCACTCGGACGCAACCAACATTAATATTAATGAATCTTTGGATGACCATAAGAGACATGAACTACTTCAATGTGTGAGTAACTTTTCAGACGTCTTTACTGATATTCCAGGAGTTACCTCCACGGTAGTCCATAAGATTGACTTAGTGACAGACAATCCTATCAAACGAAAATTAAACCCAGTTCCAGTTCACCTTAGGGATGCATTTGACAGAGAGGTAGACAAATTATTAAAACTAAAGATCATTGAACCTTCAGTATCTTCATATTGTTCACCAGTAGTCATGGTTAAGAAGGAGGATAATTCATATATACTTGCTATTGACTTCAGGAGGCCTTAATGCTATAACTCGGTGGGATGCTGAGCCTATGCCCCTTAATAGATAGCGATCTACACAAATTTTATGACTCTTCC